>NW_020696318.1:0-4303 GCF_002925995.2 Terrapene triunguis | reverse complement strand
GCCCCATCTCAAAAAAGATATATTAGAAATGGAAAAGGTACAGAGAAGGGCAACAGAAATGATTAGGGGTTTGGAACAGCTTCATATGAGGAGAGATTAATAAGACTGGGACTTTTCAGCTTGGAAAACAGACAACTAAGGGGGCATATGACAGAGGTTTATAAAATCTTCACAGTCAACCTGTGGAAACTCTTTGCCAGGGGAAGTTGTGAAGGCCAAAACTGTAACATGGTTCCAATATGACCTAGATAAATTTATGGAGGATAGGTCAATCAATGGCTATTAGCCAGGATGAGCAGGGATGGTGTCCCTAGGCTCTGTTTGCCAGAACCTCAGAAAGGGTAACAGGGGAAGGATCACTTGATGATTGCCCGCTCTATTCATTCCCTCTGGGGCACCTGCCATTGTCCACTGTCGGAAGACAAGATACTGGGCTAGATGGACCAATGGTCTGACCCAGTCTGTCCATTCTGATGTTCCTATAAAGACCACGGATGTATCTTCCCCACCCCTTCACTGTAACGCACTATACCCCAGTCCCCTCCCAGAGCTGAGATAGAACCCAGGAGTCCTGATTGGGTCTCTCTTTCTGCAGAGTTAGTAACAAAGTAAGAATATACATTAATATTTTAAACCTAACCAGTGTCCCTTAAGTGACTGGGCACATGATGTCAGAACATGTTTGTATTAGAGCTGAGTGGGTCTAATATTTATTTTATTTTATTTCTTTTATATCAGAATTAGACACAGAGCTCCTGTCAGCTAATGGCTAAGTTATCTGCCACAAAACTAGAGTTTTCAAGACCCTAAGTAGCCCTTGGAATCATGGTTAAAGTTGCCACCCCCACCAAAATTTGAAATGGCTCCCTTATAGCTGGGTTTGGGAGGTGGAAATGATCCCACAAGTGATAGGGGAGGGGAATAGAGAAGCAAGTCACAGGGGCGGGGCCTTGGGGGGAAGAGGTAAAGCATGGAAGGAGCCTTGGCAGAAGAGGTGGGGCAAAGGGTGGGGTTTCAGGGTCCAGTTACCAGCATTAGAAAGGTGGCAACCCACTGAATTGTTCATAGACCTATTCCCCAGTTTGTCATGTTGACATACAGAGGGCCCAGCACCATGTCACCTGCCAGCTCTGCACGGAGCTCAGTCTGAGAGCCAGAGCACAAGGAGAAAACTCTATGTCCCTTTATGAGTAAGTAGCCTGAGCAGCCTGTTCCGGATCTGTTTGGTCCTCACCCCGTAGATGATGGGGTTTAGCATGGGGGGCATGAGCACATACGCGCTGGCAATGAGAATGTGGAAATGCAGGGGCACATAGTGGCCAAACCGGTGTGTGAGGAAGGAGAAAAGAGCTGGGATGTAAGAGGCTAAGATGACACAGAGGTGGGAGCCGCAGGTCCCAAAAGTCTTGAGCCGGGCGTCCCTTGTGGGGAGTCTGAAAATGGCCCTGAGGATCTGGATATAGGACATGGCGATAAAAAGCACATCCAGACCCATCACCATGAATGCCACAGAGAGGCCGTAGTAACTACTGATGCGGACATCAGCACAGGCCAGCTTCACCACGGCCATGTGCTCACAGTACGAGTGGGAGATGATGTTGGTTCTACAATATGGCCATCGCCTCGCCAGGAAGGGATAGGGCACTGCGAGCATCCCACCGCGCAGCACCACGGCCAGGCCAATCTTGGCCACAACGGGGTTTGTCAGGGTGGTGGAATGTCTCAGGGGATGGCAGATGGCCACGTAACGATCCAAAGCCATGGCCACAAAGATCCCAGAGTCCATCACTAAGAAGCAATGAATGAAGTACCGCTGAGTGAGGCAGGCATTGAAATTGATCTCCCTGGAATTGAAGCAGAAGATGCTCAGCATTTTCGGTAGGATGGATGTAGACAGGACCAGGTCACTGATGGCCAGCATGCAGAGGAAATAGTACATGGGGCCATGGAGGCTCGGCTCTCTCTTCACAATGAACAGGATGGTGAAGTTCCCCAAGATGGCTACGGCATACATAGTGCAGAAGGGGATGGAGATCCAGAAATGGGCCATCTCCAGGCCAGGAATGCCCAGCAGGATGAAGGTGGAGGGGTTGGTAACGTCAGTTTTGTTGGAATCTGACATGGAGTAGGGGAGAAGGTGTCCAAGTCTGAGGCAGAACCGTGTGTCCTGCATGTAACATATGTTCTCATGACTTCTTTTATGTGCCCAGGCTCTAGGGTGATGGTTGCAGTACAAATGCCTGGATGGAGAGACAATGTTATTATGAGACACTACATGCAATACTGGAGGCTGTTCTCATGGGTGAAGCAGATTCATACACCGAAAAATGACGTTTTCATTACTCAGAGAAATGAAATATGAACAACTGGCCCTACTAATGCCAATTCCATGCCTCAATAATTCTACATGTCATGGTGTGGGAAACCTTAAT
The DNA here is from genome assembly GCF_002925995.2 of Terrapene triunguis. Taxonomy (NCBI): domain Eukaryota; kingdom Metazoa; phylum Chordata; order Testudines; family Emydidae; genus Terrapene; species Terrapene triunguis. The sequence continues at coordinate 1,871 of NW_020696318.1, read as the reverse complement.
AGCCACCAGCAGGAACCACGAGTGTGGATACTGGTTATCCATCATTGTTCCTTAATGCAATGAATGGCAGGCTAGAGAGTCCATGCTGTAGGGAGTTCCCCATTCACCCGGTTGCTCAAATCTGAAAGTGTAAAAAAAATCAAACCTTTGCCAAGACATGTGCCAGGGGAAAACATCCCAACTAGAACACACCTCAGGAAAAAGACCTGGGCATCATTGAAAGCAGGTCAACAAAACACATGCTCATTTGCTGTATTGGCCAAATCAAAGAAAAAATGTTTGGATGCCTAAGAAATGGGATGGAGAAAACCTGCTCTGGATATGTGCTCAGTTTTGGTCATCCAGTCACTAAAAAGGATACAGCTTTATAAAGAGGATTTCCGAGACAGGCTCTGAGAATGGGGAAGGCTGTCATATGTGGACAGACTGAAAAGTCTGGGACTGTTTAATTTAGAGAAGACACAAAGAAGGGGACATATGATAGAGGAGAGGAAAATAAAGAATGGGACTGATTACAATCAATTGGACAAAGAGAGAACAGTTCCCAACCAGTAATAGCTATCTACGGATACCAGTCAAAAGGGCTAATTCCCCAAAGCTGAGGAAAATTATCAGCAAAACTGCTTGGGAGGAAAATATTGGACAGAAAAGCGGGACTGAAACTTGGGAATTCTTTAAGAAGAGTTTGTTGGATAGCTAAAAAGTTACAATTCCACAGTCAAGGAGGTGGAGAACTTTGGCTAAAAACCCAGTTCAGTGGCAAAATGAAGGCAGCAATTATGTGGGGGGAAAGCAATATATACAGATGGGAAAAGGGGAAATAGATAGCAAGCAATACAAATTGGAAGTTATGAAAATTGATAAGGGACGTTAAAGACATCAGAGAAAAATCCATGTTTGGCGGGGGCTAACGATAACAAAAAGGAGGTTATTAAGTACATTAAGAACAAGAAAACCCCTATAAAAGGTTTAGGCCAATTCCTAGAGGGAGAAAGGATTGTTAATGTTGCAGCGAATGTAGATGTGTTGCAGAAATAGTTTTGTTCTGCATTTGGAAAGAAGCAGTACGAGATACTCGTATCACATGAGGGGATGAAATAGTCTCCAGTCCATTAGCTGCCAAAGAGGATGTTAAACAGCATCTACACAGAACCTTAGAGTTATGAACATCAGAGTTACAAAGTGAGCAAACCACCCCACATCTCATGTGGAACCAGACGCAATCTGTCAGCAGTAGAGCCACACAAAAAAAGCAAATACAGGACAGTTCTGTGTTAGACGTAAACTATTAAAAAAATGAAGGGAAAGTTAAAATAAATGATTTGACATGGTTAAGAAACAATGGAAAAGCCGGTATGGGATGAATTCAATAAAAGTCTAGGAATATAATTAATGTCAGTAAACAAATGGTTTATGGAAAACAGGCCTTGTCAAATAAAACTGATTTCATCCTTTAATGAGAGCACACTTTTGGTTCATCGAGGGTACTGGGCAGATGCAATAAACTTCAATTTCTCTGAGGCATTTGATTTTAGTAGGGAAAAACATTCAGATGAACACTCTACAATATCAGTAGAGCACAAGTAAAATGTACTAAAAACTGGCTAACTAACAGATCTCAGAAAGCCATTTTCAAGGGGCCAGTGTCAGCGAATGGGGCTTTTTCTAGTGGAGTTCTGCAGGGATAATCATAGAATCATAGAATATCAGGGTTGGAAGGGACCTCAAGAGGTCATCTAGTCCAACCCCCTGATCAAAGCAGGACCAATTCCCAACTAAATCATCCCAGCCAGGGCTTTGTCAAGCCGGGCCTTAAAAACCTCCAAGGAAGGAGACTCCACCACCTCCCTAGGTAACGCATTCCAGTGCTT
>NW_020696317.1:0-11175 GCF_002925995.2 Terrapene triunguis | reverse complement strand
ACATGTCAAAACCAGAGCCTATTGGACAATAGGGACAGAACGCTTAGTGGAAAAATCAGTAAATAAATAGAAGTAATCTCCTCAATGGGAATTGGGTGTCTAACAGACATGGGCTCAATGAAACAATCCTGATAGAGCAACTAAAAACAATTATTGATAGTTGGAGAGAGAGAGAGAGAGAGAGAGAGAGAGAGAACTGGAGGGGAAGGGAGAATGAAAAAAATTTTTTTTTAAATATTCATAAATTTTGCCATTATTTTTCATTGATTATAAGGCCAGAAGGCAACAGTATGATCATCTATCCTGATCGCCTCTATAGAACAGACCAAGGAATGTCCCTGAATTAGCTACTGTTGGAACTAGAGCATAGCTTTTAAAAAAAATCTGTTCCCGCCCAAAGGGGCTCGAGGGGACAACAAAGGTCCGTGGCCCGGTGTGCTTGGCACCAATAAAGACACCGAGGGGAGATAGCAAGCCAAGTTTATTTCAGAGCTCTGAAATGGCACTAGGAGACCAGTGCCACAAATACAAATAACTTTTACCTTTATACTCCAAACTTTTTCCATACATCTCTTTGTCTGGCTGTTCCCCCACCCCTCCCTTCCAGACAACTGTTACAATAAGCTCTACATAAGCTGGTGAGAAAACTTTCCCCGTCTCTGCGACCTTGAGTTAGACATCTGCAAAACTAACTACCCCTCCTTCCCTCCTCCTTATCTCTATTATTTCTGCTAGTGTGAGTGAAACTGCAGCCATCTGCTAGAAACGCTGACCAATACATTTCTGCTTCAGAGCATGTAAGCAGTGAGCACAGAAGTAGGTGAGAGTTCACAAGATGGAGTTTGGGGGTTCAGATAGGCCCAGAGCAAAAGAGTTTCTTCGACACTTTGGCCTTCCACTCTCCCGAGTTACCTGGTAGCTATGCCTAGTGGACCCCAACAATCCCTCCTTTGAGAACACTCAACAAACCTTTGTCAGAGTTTTCTCATACTCTAAAGACAAAATGTGATTAAGCTCTATACAATCAGGATTATCAATAAGAGGGTATAAAGGAACCTCTGGGGAGGGGGAGGTATAAATCTTACATATGAGCGCTTTACAGCAAATGAGCAAAAGAACAAGAACAAAACATATCACCACACCTGTAAGCAAAATGCGAACAATGCTTCCCCCTATATCCCCTAGTTCCTCCAAACCAGGTATCCAACCCCAAAGGGAATCCAAAATAGTGGGTTCCCCTTCCTGGGCCTTCCACTGGTTAAAGACCCGTTCATCTGACAAGATGTGCTTGTTAATGTCCTGTGAAAACTCTGGGACATAGGTACAACACTCTTCTCCAATAAGGGCACAGACCCCGCTTCGTGAGGCTAACACATAATCTAGGGCCTGACGGTTCTGCAAAGCCAGCAGTCAAAGCTGGTACAGCTCAGAACTTATGCTTTTCTCTATGGCTAGAGTATCATTGGCAAACTGGGTGAGAAATTTAGACAGTCTTCTGTAAAGTTGGGTTAGTCGTCCCACCCCATAGGAAGGGAGGGCTATCATTCCAAACCTGTCTCCTTCACTGATGGGTTCTAAGGTAGATCTCAAGGACCGATAGTACCTGGGACGACCTGAGGGAGCCTTGGGTAGAATGCGGAGGGGAGGAGCAAGATAGCCTTTGTAACAGCTACCATGCCAACCATTAGGAAGCCATTTGTAGGCACTAGTACCACAAACCCAGAATGCCCAAAAGACAAGAATTATTGACACTAAACAAGTCAAAAAAATAACAAGACCAAATACATAGGCCAGGTCAGCCTTCTGTGAGAAAATAAAACCAATGCTCAGGGTTCTCGCGGGGAGTATGCTGTGACTGTTCAGAAAGATCACAACGCATTCCCAGTGACCCTCACTCTCTTTTGAATAACAGCTTAAGTCCCAAATCGTCACTAGCAGTCTTCTCCGCAGGCTGGCCAGTCCACTGTTTAGGAATGGGCACTGCTTTCGGTCGAGAGTGATGAATCCAGTTCTTGTGTCCTTCGACCTTTGCTGCTGTATGGGTGACAAGCAGGACGGTGTGGGGTCCCTTCCACTTCTCTTGGAGAGGCTTGTCCTTCCAGGTCCGCACGAGAACGGAGTCACCAGGCTGCAAGGAGTGGACCGGAGTATCCAGCAGAAGAGGCTGTGAATCTTTGGTGTACCTGTGAAGAGAAGAAAGAACAGCAGACAGAGAGCACATATACTGAGATAAGAAACCACAGCCTACCTCCCACTCCCCTGCCAGAACTGGGGTACCATTCATAGGCCATGCTCTTCCAAACATAATCTTGAAGGGACTAAGCCCACTGGTCGAATCAGGCCCTTGGGCAGGAGGATTTTTCCCTCTGTGGAATAAAGCCATCCCTCCTTTTCCTGGAGACCGAGACTGTCAGCCAGGTTTCTGTCCTCTTGGGAGTACTGAGGGGCTGCAAGCTCACCCACTGATGGGATGAGGGCATGCATTTGGGCAGTTTCCTCAGTTGGTGATTTCAGGGTAGCAGCTCGCTTAGCTTCCCTGTCTGCTCTGGCATTGCCCTTGGTTACATCTTGATCTTCCCTTTGATGGGCTTTGCAATGCACCACTGCTACTGCTGAGGGGAGTTGTACTGCTTCTAAAAGTCGGAGAATTTGAAACCCATGCTTGACCGGAGAGCCTTGGGCTGTTAGCATTCCCCTTTGCTTCCACAAACCAGCATGAGCATGCAATACCCCAAAAGCATACTTTGAATCAGTAAAGATATTAACCCGTTTGTCTTTTGCCAGCTCGAGTGCCCGAGTCAGGGCCACTAGTTCAGCAAGCTGGGCAGATGTTCCTGCCGGTAAACTCTCAGCTTCCACGGTATCATGAAGAGACACAATAGCATAAACAGCCCTCCTTTGCCCATCCACAACAGTACTACTTCCATCTGTATACCATTCCAAGTCAGCATTTGTGAGTGGCTGATCTTTTAGATCTGGGCGGCTAGAATACTGAACATCTATGATTTCTAAACAGTCATGTTCCTGCTTTTCTGTATCTGGTAGCAGGGTAGCTGGATTAAGGGAGGGACAGATCTGCAGGGTGACTTCAGGATTCTCTAACAGCTTCGCCTGGTACCGAGCAACCCGAGCCTGTGTGAGCCAAAGACCACCCTTAGTGTCCAGCAAGGCTCGGACCATATGGGGAACATACACTTGGACAGTTCCTCCCAGTGTCAGTTTCTCCGCTTCCCCAAGCACTAGAGCAGTAGCTGCGACCGCCCTCAAACAGGCTGGCCATCCCTTTGAAACTTGATCCAGTTGTTTAGAGAAGTATGCCACAGGACGTTTCCAGGCAGCAAATAGCTGGGTAAGCATTCCCAAAGCTACCCCTTTTCGTTCATGCACATACAGTTGGAACGGCTTAGATAGATCGGGCAAGTCGAGGGCTGGAGCTTCCATTAGCTTCCTTTTCAAGATTTTAAATGCCCTGTCCGCTTCTGAGGACCAGTGAAAGGGGTCATGTTCCGCTCCCTTAACACATTCATACAGAGGTTTAGCCCACAGTCCAAACTCTGGAATCCATATTCTGCAAAAGCCTGCCATGCCCAGGAATGCCCTAAGCCGTTTACGGTTGCTGGGGATGGGAACTTGGCAGAAAGCCTCCTTCCTTTCGTTTGAGAGCTGTCTTTCTCCCTGCCTGATGTGAAATCCCAGATATTGAACCTCTGAAAGAGCAATTTGGGCTTTGTTTTGAGATACCCTGTATCCTCGCAATCCAATAAAGTTTAGGAGACTCACAGTAGCTCTGAGACAAGGGATTAGACCCACAGCAGCAATTAGCAGGTCATCTACATATTGCAGCAGGAGTGCTCTGTCTGAATTATCCCACTCCTCCAACTCTCTGGCCAAAGCCTGGCCGAACAGAGTGGGGGAATTTTTAAATCCTTGAGCCAATACGGTCCAACAAAGCTGCTTCTTAACCCTTCTGTTGTCCTCATTATGCCTTGCAGTATTTTGCAGATCTCATAGTTGCTTGGGCACATTCAGGCCCCCCTTTCTCTTGGTTGTCAGCCAAGTCTTAGCTGTGAACACTGTCCTTGGACTTGCTAGCTGTATTTTCCTCTCAGTTAACTCATTCTGTGCTTTTTCCTCTTCTCCCTTTCTCGGCTTCTTCTAACTTCCAAAGGAACCTTCCACTCTTCACTCATACACCTTTTCTCCAACCATTAACACATACTCATTGCCATTATACATCCTTTCCAGTAACATAACTTCTGTACAGAGCTTTGAAGCAACAAACCAGGATGAGCACACTCACTTCTGAGGATTCCACTCTGTACAACCTCTGGTATCCAATAGCTTTCCCTTTTAAACCTTAAATGCCTTCTCCGTCTTCCTTCTTAGCCTTGGCTATAACCTGATTCCGCTTCACTTCAGACAACAGGGTTCTCATAAGTATATTAGTCATCCCAGTCAGGCTTATGGCTAGCTAGACACCCTTCAAAGATAGAAATGAACTTGCTTGGATTCGTTGAGAATTCTCCTGCCTCTGCCTTAAAAGCAGCCAGATGTTAAAAGCAACATGAGAAAACACTGACACAAGATCCTGTGTTCCTGGACGGGCTACCACACTCTCAGGGTATGTCTACACTACGAGAGTAGTTCGATTTTACTTAAATCGAATATTTGGAATCGATATTACAAAGTCGAACGTGTGTGTTCACACTAAGGACAGTAATTCGACTTTGTGAGTCCACACTAACGGGGAAAGCGTCAACATTGGAAGCAGTGCACTGTGGGCAGCTATCCCACAGTTCCCGCAGTCCCGGCCATCCATTGGAATTCTGGGTCAAGCCGCCAATGCCTTCTGGGTAAAAAAATGTGTCGAGGGTGCTTTTGGGTAACTGTCGTCATCCAACCGTCACTCCCGCCCTCCCTCCCTGAAAGCGCCGGCGGGAAATCAGTTCGCGCACTTTTCTGGACAGTGACAGCGCGGACGCCACAGCACTGCGAACATGGAGCCCGCTGCGACCATCGCTGCAGTTGTGGCCGTTCTCAACACCTCGCAGCTTATCATCCACCTTTCCCAGAGGCAGATACAGAGAAATCAGGCGAGGAGGCTACGGCAGCGGGGTGAGGACCTGAAGTCTGAGAGTAGCACAGACCTGTCAGAAACCACGAGACCCAGCGCCGTGGACATCACGGTGGCAATGGGTCATGTGGATGTTGTGGAACGGCGATTCTGGGCCCGGGAAACAAGCACGGACTGGTGGGACCGCATAGTGCTGCAGGTCTGGGATGAATCCCAGTGGCTGCGAAACTTTCGCATGCGGAAGGGGACTTTCCTCGAACTTTGTGAGTTGCTGTCCCCTGCCCTGAAGCGCAAGGACACCTGGATGCGAGCAGCCCTGACTGTCCAGAAGCGAGTGGCCATAGCCCTCTGGAAGCTTGCAACGCCAGACAGCTACCGGTCAGTCGCGAACCACTTTGGCGTGGGCAAATCTACCATGGGGGTTGTTGTCATGCAAGTAGCCCACGCAATCGTTAAGGTACTGCTCTCAAAGGTAGTGACCCTGGGAAACGCACAGGCCATCATAGATGGCTTCGCCGCGATGGGATTCCCAAACTGCGGTGGGGCTATAGATGGAACTCACATCCCTATCCTGGGACCGGACCACCAGGCCAGCCAGTACATTAACAGAAAGGGCTACTTTTCAATGGTGCTGCAAGCACTGGTGGACCATAGGGGACGTTTTACCAACATCAACGTCGGATGGCCGGGCAAGGTTCATGACGCTCGCGTGTTCAGGAACTCAGGTCTGTTTAGACGGCTGCAGGAAGGTATTTACTTCCCGGACCACAAAATAACTGTTGGGGATGTGGAGATGCCTACAGTGATCCTCGGGGACCCAGCCTACCCGCTAATGCCCTGGCTCATGAAGCCCTATACTGGCGCCCTGGACAGTGAAAAAGAACTGTTCAACTACCGTCTGAGCAAGTGCAGAATGGTGGTGGAGTGTGCTTTTGGCCGTCTCAAGGGGAGATGGAGAAGCTTACTGACTCGCTGTGATCTCAGCGAAACCAATATCCCCATTGTTATAGCAGCTTGCTGTGTGCTCCACAATCTCTGTGAGAGCAAGGGGGAGACCTTTATGGCGGGGTGGGAGGTTGAGGCAAATAGCCTGGCTTCTGATTACACCCAGCCAGACAGCCGGGCGATTAGAAGAGCCCAGCGGGACGCGCTGTGCATCCGGGAGGCTCTGAAAGCCAGGTTCCAGAGTGAGCAGGGTAACCAGTGACTTTGAACTTTGTGGACACAGAAGCTGAACCTGCCCCCGTTTCTTTACCCAGTTAATGTTGACTATCCTCTGCAGTTACATACCCCCTTCACCCCCTTCCAAAAAAATAAAATCAGTTCTATTTTGTTAATGAACACCGTTGTCTTTATGACTGTTTTTGCAGGAATGTTTTAAACCGGGGACGCAGACTGTGGCGGGGGGCGGGTGTAGTGTACTGATGCAAATGATGCTTCTAAACTCCAGGAATGACAGGCTCCGCAGTGGTGGACTGGTTGTTTCAACGGAGCCGGCCAGCCCTCCTGGGTGGGACTGCGTGTATGTGTCGGCTATGTGACTTTCTGGCAGGGGGAGGAGGGTTACAGATCCCCTGCTGCGTGGCTCTGTGATCCAGGATAAGGACCGCTGCACAAGATCTGTAACTGCCCTCCCCCGCCACAAAGTCACAGAGCAACCCCCCCCCCCCAGAACATGAAAACCACCTCCCAGACTGACCAGGGTAACTAGTCACTGCACTGTGTATGTGCCCTGCTGCTGGACCTGCCCCCTCCTCTGTACCCTGCTAAAGGTGACTGTCCTGTGCAATTAGCAACCACCTTCCCCCCCTTCAGACAGACTCTCCTCCAAAAGAAAATGATGGAAACAGTAAGTAACAGAAACGTATATTTTATTAGCAACAACACATGAAACGGGGGAGTGAAACTTGGACGGGGGCTTGTGTGAGGTGGGTAGGAAAGGACTTTTCAAATTTTGGGGAATGAGAGCCTTCTAGTGCTAGAGCAGTCTGCAGGGGTGGAGTGAAAGTTTTCACGGCCCCTGCCGCCCTCCTTCTTTGGACTTTGGGTGAGGGGGGTATGGGACTTGGTGGCGGGGGAGGGTGGTTACAGATAGACTGCAGCAGGGCTCTCTCCTCCTGCCTCCGGTCCTGCAGAACATCCACAAGGCGCCGGAGCGTGTCCGTTTGCTCCCTCATTAGTCCAAGCAGCGTTTGAGTCGCCTGCTGGTCTTCCTGCCGCCACCTCTCCTCCCGTTCCATGTGTGATCGGTGCATTTGGGACAAGTTCTCCCTCCACTGTGTCTGCTGGGCTGCCCGGGCTCGGGAGCAGCCCATGAGTTCCGAAAACATGTCTTCTCGTGTCCTCTTCTTCCTCCGCCTAATCTGCGCTAGCCTCTGGGAGTGTGATGCCAGGCTGGGTTGGGAGACAGTCGCAGATGTGGCTGTGGGAATGGGAAAAAGGGAGTGAATTCCTGAGACAGATAAATTTAGTTGTGAAGAAAGAACATAGTCTGTCTCTGAGAACAAGACCATGCACTGCACCTATCACATGCGCACTCAGGACAAGGTCGAATTTTCGGCCCTTGTGTGCCTTCAGTGCCTGTGGACTTGCGGTGGTCTTGGAGTGATCTGAGAAGCGTGGCTGCAGACCTGAACTTCTGTAGCGGGCAATCATGGTAAGCCGTAGACTTGTGGCTGCTAAAAACTCTATTAATAGCACTGGCCTCCTTTCACATTGAAAGCAATGCCAGTCTCTGCTGCCAGCAATCCGGCAAGCATGAACTCTGCCCCTGTCCCACCCCCTCGTGACTGTCCCAGGGAAAGATCCCTGTATGCTGCCCCTCTCCCGCCTCCACCGCGTGGCTGTAAACCGGCGGTTACAGTTCTGTAAAGGAACGGGCAAGCATTCCCAATACTAACATTCCCCTACCTAATTCAAAGCAGGTCACCCTGAGCGACATCACCCTGATGAGGATCTCGGACAGTGAAAAGGAACGCATGCTTTGGGAAAGCCTGCAAAAACCAGGGCCGTATGCCGCCATGCTCTGCAGGGCAATGATCCCTGAGTACTTGATTGTCTCCTGGCGCGGACACGTTTCCTACCACGGAGGACCCAATAAGGCCGCTCTCCCCAGGAACCTAATGAACAGGCTTGCAAATTACCTCCAGGAGAGCTTCGTAGAGATGTCCCAGGAGGATTACTGCTCTATCCCCGGACATGTAGACCGCATTCTACTGTAGCTGCACTGGCAGGGACTAAACAGTAGAGCGGCTTGGGCAGAACAATCATGCAAAAGCGGACATTGTTAGATTTTTTTTAAATAGTTGCACTGCCCAGGACTGAAAACGTTAAGCGCCTAGGGCAAACTAATCATGAAAAACCCATAGTTGTTATTGTTAATATTCCTGTTCTGTTAAAAATAAATGTTTAGATGTTTAAAACACTTACTGCTTGATCCTTCCCCTGATTCTGGGTCCGGGGTAACGGCTGGGGACGGTTGGTAGGGGATCTCTGTGAGGGTGATGAAGAGCTCCTGGCTGTTGGGGAAATCAGCGGTGCAAGCGCTGTCGACTGCCTCGTCCTCCTCATCTCCTTCCTCATCTTCCCCGTCCGCTAACATGTCCGACGAGGAACCGGCCGCGGACAATATCCCATCCTCTGAGTCCACGGTCAGTGGTGGGGTAGTGGTGGCGGCCGCACCTAGGATGGAATGCAGTGCCTCGTAGAAACGGGATGTCTGGGGCTGGGATCCGGAGCGTCCGTTTGCCTCTTTGGTCTTCTGGTAGCCTTGTCTCAGATCCTTGATTTTCACGCCGCACTGCGTTGCATCCCGGCTATATCCTCTCTCTGCCATGGCTTTGGAGATCTTCTCGTAGATCTTTGCATTCCGTCTTTTGGAGCGCAGCTCCGAAAGCACGGACTCATCGCCCCACACAGCGATGAGATCCAAGACTTCCCGATCAGTCCATGCTGGGGCCCTCTTTCTATTAGATTGCACGTCCATCTCTGCTGGAGAGCTCTGCATCGTTGCCAGTGCTGCTGAGCTCGCCACGATGTCCAAACAGGAAATGAGATTCAAACTGCCCAGACAGGAAAAGGAATTCAAATTTTCCCGGGGCTTTTCCTGTGTGGCTGGTCAGAGCATCCGAGCTCGGACTGCTGTCCAGAGCGTCAACAGAGTGGTGCACTGTGGGATAGCTCCCGGAGCTATTAGCATCGATTTCCATCCACACCTAGCCTAATTCGACATGGCCATGTCGAATTTAGCGCTACTCCCCTCGTTGGGGAGGAGTACAGAAGTCGAATTTAAGAGACCTCAATGTCGAACTAAATAGGGTCGTGATGTGTACGGGTGCAGAGTTAATTCGATGTAATGGTGCTAAATTCGACATAAACTCCTAGTGTAGACCAGGCCTCAGTAATCAACGGATACAATCCCACTGGGGGGGGTACTCTCTGAAGCCTGTGGGGGTGGAGGAGCCGAAGGGGACACCGATTCTGGCATTACAACAGTGGGAGGGTTCTGGAGTTTAGCAGCCAATACTACCGAGTCTGTCGGAGTCAAATGACACTTGAGCAAAATATCAGTCCTATTTCTTAACACCATAAACGTATACGCATAGAGGTGTTCATTCCATTTACCTGTTCTCTGAAAAAACAAAAGCAACTGAAGAATCATGTTATAATTAAGTGATCCTTCCGGTGGCCACCTTTCTTGGCACTCCAGCTGGTACTGAGGCCAATCAACTGTACAGAACCTTTTCAATTTACTCTTAATTAACTGATCAGATCCAAACACTTTCCAGTTCACCAGAATGTATTCTAAGGGTGTACACTGTACCCTGCCGGCTGTACTCTGTCCCTGCCCCATATTCTAGGGAGACTCTGGGCGTCCCCAGGTCAAAACAGGTAAAGTCCCCACTGGACTGTTCCTACCTTATCCAAGGGTCCGGTTCTGCACCGTTGCCCTATCCACGGGACCGGTTCCCCACCGTCGCCTGCAGCTGCTTCTCCACTGTCTGTGTGCGTTGCACCGTTGTGCCCTACGGGGTCGAGCAAACCATGTCTCTGCCGAGGCCCGCGATGAAGTCACTGGTGAGCGCTCTGGGCGTCGGTCGTCCTCGTAATCCGTCAGCCACCAGGAGGGATCCGGGCAAGGCTAAATTTCAGCCTCGAGCCCACCCAGGGACGCCAAAACTGTTCCCGCCCAAAGGGGCTCGAGGGGACAACAAAGGTCAGTGGCCCGGTGTGCTTGGCACCAATAAAGACATCGAGGGGAGAAAGCAAGCCAAGTTTATTTCAGAGCTCTGAAATGGCACTAGGAGACCAGCATGTCTCAAATCCAGTGCAACAAATACAAATAACTTTTACCTTTATACTCCAAACTATTTCCATACATCTCTTTGTCTGGCTGTTCCCCCACCCCTCCCTTCCAGACAACTGTTACAATAAATTCTACATAAGCTGGTGAGAAAACTTTCCCAGTCTCTGCAACCTTGAGTTAGATGCCTGTAAACTAACTACCCCTCCTGTTCCCGCCTCCTTATCTCTATTATTTCTGCCAGTGTGAGTGAAACTGCAGCCATCTGCTAGAAACGCGGACCAATACATTTCTGCTTCAGCCTGCTACAGAGCCTGTAGGCAGTGAGCACAGAAGTAGGTGAGAGTTCACAAGATGGAGTTTGGGGGTTCAGATAGGCCCAGAGCAAAAGAGTTTCATTGACACTTTGGCCTTCCACTCTCCCGAGTTACCTGGTAGCTATGCCTAGTGGACCCCAACAAATCCAAGCTTTATTTTAAAATTTCCAGTGATGTATAATCCACCACAAGCCTTGGAAAGTTGTTTCAATGATTAAATACCCTCATGTGAAAATTTTGGTTTTTTTGTTTTCATCCAGGTCATTGATAAAAATATTAAAATGTACAGGGCCAAGAACCTAACCCTGTGGGACGCCATATATAATTACAGTTTGAGACCATTCAGTACCCACTTTTTAGTCCATTTAATCTGTGCCATGTTAATTGGGTATCCTTCTAGTTTCTTAATCACAAAGGCAAAAGTCAAATGAAAAGTAGTCCCTGTCTTTAAAAAAGAGGACAAAGAGGACCTGGGAATTATA
>NW_020696316.1:0-2772 GCF_002925995.2 Terrapene triunguis | reverse complement strand
GCACACACCTAACTGGAATGGATATGAGCAAGCACTCGAAGAAGAAGAGTCACTGCTGGAAATGGGCTGCACAGGTAAAAGCCTACCCACGGTTGAATGTTTTCAAATTTTACGCCAAGCTCAACACTGGCCACAGTTCTACTTCATCTCTAAAAACCCCTCCCAACAATCTGTCATGAGGTATAGGACTATGGTGACTACAGTGAACTATACATAAAGCATCAAAGCTCAGAAACAAGAGTGCCATGAATATTGGGGGAAATTGCAGCTCCAAAAACATGTGAAGCGTAGTCAATATTGTGAATTAAAAAAGATTACATAAAACTGACAATGGGACCAAACATTCCTTTTGAGGTCCTCCTGATGACCTCCAACAGGGAGGTGATTGGAAACACAAGAACCTTCAGAGTCTTTAAAAGATAAATACACTCCCTATAACAAAAATGGTGAAAAATCAATTTGTTTGGTCCCCTCCTCTAAACAGCCCACAATATGGTAAGACCTGTGGTGGCCAAGCTCTTATAAGCCTCCTAAAATTCAGAAGCGCTGGTGGGTCCCCTATGATGATTTGGGAGCTTTGTCTGTCCAAATTATGAATTCTGGTTGACATAATGAAATTTTATAATAAAATCACTGTATCATGAATGCCTCTCTCTCTGTGTATCCACCATGTCTTACCAGCCTGAAAAGCATGTCTTCCTCAGACTGAGGATAACAGGAAGGTACTTTGAACTCAACAACCCTATTCAGGAGCAAACACTCTGAAATAACATGTGACCTCAAGCTTAAGAAAACCGATTTTATCCTACCCCTCTGCAGGGATGGGATGGGTGGGGGGGAAGGTTGGAGCAGTGGAAAGTTACCAAAAGACACAACAAAGGAAGCAGATATTGGAAGTGGGGCATACAAACGAGAGAAAGCAACACAGGATAAGGAAGCACATGGCAGAAGAGAGCATAGTCACAGGAGCTGGGAGAAGAGAACTTCACGAAGGAGAAGCACCCCAGAGTGAAGAAGCCTGGGTGAAGTAGCAAACCCTGTCTGCTTTGCTGGACGCAGATGGTCACCCCTAAGGACTCCCATGGGAAGGGTGAGCTAGGAAGGGTGTATTGCAGTTAGAACGTTTATTCTTTTCTAAATGATTTGTTCTCTCTTGTGCTTTATATGATTAAGGAAATAAGCAAATGTGTTAGACTCTGTGGAAAGTTAATCCATGTGTGTTATATGTTTTGCAATTACTATGAGCCTCCAGAAAGAGTTAAACTGTAAATCAGAAGGCTTACAGCTTGAGGTAGAGTTCTGGAAGAGGATATATTTAAGTATGAGGGAGTCTGAAGGGTTAACCCTATGCTGGAGGGGGGCGAGGGCAAGGCAGCTGGACAGTGGATTACCGTTCTCAGAAGGGAGAATTAGACATAGAGAATTTGCACCTTCAGGATGTGCCTAGGGAACCCAAGATTGGAGCAGTGACTGGACTATGTAAACTTTGGAGGCTTAAAACACTCAAGGATCCAGAGGCTTGGATCACCTCACAGCAGTCTGGAGGATGGCCAGCAGAAGGCACCCAACTGGATCTTTGAAACTCCCAATGAGCTTAAAGTTGGACATGTAAATGTGTCTTCCAAATAATCCCCCTCACAATCCACTGACAAAAATCTGATTCTTGCAACACACATGCTCAGCCCAATGGCCACACCCTCCGGTTCCCCAACTGCTATAATCAGTTTATACAATGTCAATTCTAAAAGGTCACACATTTGAAATTTCTGAGGCAACAGGAAATATGAAAAACAAGGTGTTTATTTTAACCCAACTAGCTTTACTGAACTATTTAACATTATAAAAATGAGTATCATTCAGTACTGTTATGCATCTTTACTTCTGAATGTTTTAAATATATTTTATCCTGTCTCAAAAGTGTCAATTTGTCATAGAATTTAGTGTGTGTTTACCAGAGAAATCAGAGTTCTGTTGCATAACTAGGATCTCACAGGTCTCAGAATAACTGAGAATCAAAAGAGAATAAATATTATGGAAAATATTGCCTTACCAAATTCAGTATGTGGGTCAGATACAAGATCCATGTAAAGTTCAAAAACAATTGCAGTGGTAGCATCATTGAACAAAGACTCTCCTTTAATTAGATTAATGACGATTTTTGAAAGACCTTAAAAAAAGAAAATAGAACAAACTGTTATATGAAACTCTTCTACTACACTAATGAAAATTAGGGGATTAGTTACATGAAAATTGCACCAATTCAACCTAAGGGGTGATTTTAATCCACTTTAAGTAAACCTGCTGCACAAAAGGTTGTGTGGACACAGTTTTTTCAACTTAAACCAAATTTATTTCAATTTAGTTTAAGTTGATTTGGAACAGGTTTAAATTAAACCAGAATAAGCCACTCTTACAATGAAATGAGAGTGTCTACAAAGGGATTTGCAATAGTTTAACTAAATCAGTTTAAAACCAATTTAAGTTAAACTGGTGCAACTCCTGCATGTGGACAAGACCTAAGTTACTTATCCTAAGTGGCATCTCTGAATTTCCACAGATTCACGTTCTTAAAGTCAAATACCAAGCCATGAAAATAACTCGAGGTAATCTGAGTTTGTACAACCAACAGGCACATATGTTGATGCAGAAAATATATTTCCAGAGTATCTGCATAGAGTCAATAACTTGGAAGATAAGTAGGAAGGTGGCTGCATAAATGGAGGTTACTTGCCTATAACCAGAGTTCTTCAAGATTAGCCTCTGCATATTCAC
>NW_020696315.1:2825-5063 GCF_002925995.2 Terrapene triunguis | reverse complement strand
TTGCTGCGGGGGAGGAGAAGGGGGAGGGATGCTGGGGTGCTGGGGGGTGGGGGGGATGCTGGGGGGGTGAGAGGAGGGGCAGAGGGTTGCTGGGGGGGGGGAGAGGGGGGAGGGGTGCTGGGGGAGGGGGGGGGAGGGGATGCCGCCTGGAGGATGCCGGGCGGATGCTGGCGGACGCCGGGCTGGAGGATGCTGGGCCGAGCCGAGGTCGCTGGCTGCGGAGCCGCCTTCCCCGCCGACGCACAAGCAGAGCCCGGCTCCCGGAGCAGCCCATGAGGAGCCCAGTCGGGGCCGGCACAGCCCGGGCTCCTGCTTCGCATGGCTCCGGCTGCTGCTGCTGCTGCTCCCGGGAAGCGCCTGGGCTGGATCCAGCGGAGATGTGGACTCCGGGCCGGAGGTGAGCGATGGGCTCGGGGAAGGGGCTGGGAAGGGATGGTGATCCGGATTGGGGAGCAGTCAGTGTGATGGGGGGCAGAGTAATCTGTATTGGGGTGCAGTCAGTGTGATGGAGGCAGGGTGATCCGGATTGGGGGGCTGTCAGTGTGATGTTGGCAGGGTGATCCGGATTGGGGGGCAGTCAGTATGATGGGGGCAGGGTGATCCGGATTGGGGGGCAGTCAGTGTGATGGGGGCAGGGTGTTCTGGATGGGGCAGAGGGACAATATGGGGGTGCACTGTCAGGATGATGTCTAGTTTGCAGGTGTCTGCTTCCCCCTACTCTCCCTATTAACGGGGGTGGGGGCACTGCCCTCCAGGAGCCGGGGGGGGGGGTCAGCAGGGGCAGGAAGGCTGCCCCACACCAGCTAGGAGCAGGAAGGGTTGCCCAAGGTGGGATGGCGACCAAGAGACTGCCATCACTGGTGGGGGAGCAGGGCAGTGAGGCACAGGGTCCCAAGATGAGGATGGGGCTGCGATGGGTCATAGTTTAAGGAGGGCCAGAGGGAGCCAGTGGAGGGGTTGGTGAGTGGCAATTGGGGCCAGGGGTGACCGGGGCAGATGGGCGTTGCAGCAGACGGGAGAGTGCTGATGTGCTGGAGGAAGCTGCAGCAGGACTGTTGGCTCCCAGTGGGGGTGTGATCTGGGGGGTGGAGATGTTGTGGGAATCCCATGCTGCTGTAGCTCCTCCTGGGACAGTCCCTGCAGGCAGAGCCAGCCAGCACCTCGGCCCTTTCCTAGGCAGCTGTGCTGGGAGGCTGGAGTCCCTCTGTAAGCTCTTACTGTCAGGGACGTGCTCTGTGCTGGGGCTGCGCAAACTGGACCCTCTGCTGCTGCCTTGGAGGCTGGGATAAGGGCAAAGTCCCTTTTTCCACCCCTGAGGCCTTCTGCCCTGCAGGGGGCTAGTTCGTGCCGCAGCTGCTGACCCTTTTCTCCTTGGATCCCCACTCTGTCCTCTGCAGGGCTGGCGCCATGCTGGCTCTAGCACAACCTTTCTGCTCCCCTCTCGGTGCTAGCCCACACTGGGGGATCACCATGTCACTCCACCGGCGTGGGGCTGGGGCTTGGTCTCAGCAGCACGGGCCAGACTGAGCCATGCGGCTGGGCAGGAGGGGACTGCTGGGTTGTAACCAAGTGCCCCAACATAGTGCCACCCTGACCCCTCTCAGACCTCCCCACAGCTGGCCCCCAGAGCTCAGGAGCCGAGCTCATTGATGCATGGTGTGCAGGCAGAGAAGCAGGCCCTTTGCTGCTGGGACCCACTGGTTGATTCTCCTCTCGGCCAGCTAGGGCAGCATGTGGTTCACAGCACCCTGCCTCCCTCCCTCATTGCTGCACCGCCTCAGAGCCCTGCTCCACCTCACCCAGCTCCCAGGACTCCTCCACCTACCCTCCAGGAACTGCCAGCTGCATCTTCCTGATCCCAGTGGCCCACTGCCACTCACAGGGACCCTCCTCCTGCCTCCCTTCTTGTCAGTGCTGTCCCTGCTGTCGAGTCCCTCCCTCACCCTCTGGATGGGCTTTGGGTCAGACGCTGTAAGGTTTTGCCAAGGAAGCAATATTGGTAACGTCATTCTGTTTGGGCTTTAAGTTCCCAGTGAGAGTGCATCTTCAAGTTCCTCAGACCGCTCTGCTTGTGAATGGGCCATGGGCATCGGCTCCAGCATCCCTATGTGGTGGTTAGTTGAATGTGTGCGGGTATATTGAGGAAAGCATGAAGGCATCTGAAGGCCTGTGATGTGGTGTGCAAAGCTTGCTGTTGGGTTTAACAGGACGTAATGTGCCACTGGCAAGTTACGCTAG
>NW_020696315.1:0-2815 GCF_002925995.2 Terrapene triunguis | reverse complement strand
TTTTTTTTCCTGGACAGTTTGAGCAAAATTCTTCTTCAGCTGTTTTTGAGTTGAGTGAGGGGGAGAATAAAACATTTCTCTGTTTCAAAATAGTCTAGCCACACTTTAGGGAGGGGCGCGCTGAAAACAGCTGAAGTGACACTTTGTTGAAGACTAGCTTGGTTTAAAAAACATTGGCTGAAGGTCTGTGTAACAGGGTGGCCTCCCCAGGGGAGGATGAGCCCTAGGTGGGGGGGATCAGGGATTCCAATGTAAAAGCAGCTGGAAGTTGCACTGAAGGGGAAAAAGCTCCTGGCAGCTGTGGCAGAGCCTGTGGAGAGGGAGGAAAGCTCTCTAGGCACAGCGGCTGGGAGAGACCCTGACCAAGCAGAGCGGAGGCTGCAGAAGCCCCAAACAGAAAGTCCTGGGAAGAGGAAGAGAAATCTTAAGTTGTGTGGATCTATGTGTGGACTTGGTTTTGGTGTTTTGAGTTTCATAAGCCCAGTCCCCAAGAAGGGGTATTTTTTGACCAGGAAAAAGCCTCAGTTGAAGTTTATTTGAACAGTCCAAGAGGGGAAACTGTAGCATGACCCAGGGCCACGAGGAGGCGCACGGGAGATAGCTGGCCTGGTTACAGTCTGAACGTTACTTACTGAGCATGAGGTGTACATTTTTCACTGTCAGTAGGTGCGTGCCTACAAAGAGGTCTGCGGTGCATTCACGGCCAGCATGTCAACTTCAACCACTTCTGGCTTCAAAACTTCTGAGCCCATTTCCTTCGGGCTTTGTGTGTTTTGTGACTGTCTCCCTGACAGCAGAGTCAAGCTGCTGAAGAAAATAGATTCAGGAGATTCACGGATGTTTAAAATCAACGTGTTGAAACGTCACTGGAATCAGGGAAACAAGCAGAGTACCTCACTCAGTGTTAGCAGCATAAGCTTCTTTCCGTGACTCTCTGCTGTTGACACATGACGGAGCTGAGCCTAGAGAGGAGAGCTCTATCTCTGGGGGTGGTGGGGTGAGCTCCTCAAAGCCTGGCTGTGTAGAATACCCGTCCTGTTGCATTGCTCTATGGTTTGCTAGTGGATTTGATCTCTGACATGCACCCAGTTCCATGTCACTGGCTGTTACCCGCACCTAGAAAGGCCGAAGCAGCCGCTGCGGCTCTGAGGCCGTTGGCAGATCACTCTCCCCGGCTGGAAAGCAGGGAGAGTGCTGGCACTAGGTCCTCGCTCTGTGGTGGACTGTTTCCTATGCACAGCTCGATGCATCAGCTGCCCCTTGCGGGGGTCAGAGTGGGAGTCCCCTCCCCCAACACCCATGTACAGCATTGCAGGCAGGATACCAGGTAAGCTGGGCCAATAGCTGGAGCTGGTGCCGCGAGCCCGGTGTTCTTTCTGTACCGCTCCTGACCAAACTGCCTGCCCAATTACATGCCTCCTTGACCAAGGTGCTCTCCTGGCGTGTGTGAAGGGTGAGTGAGCTCAGGCTGGGACTGGCAAGGTTTCCTCGTTCTGCCCTTGAGAACCCATCTCTGCGGTGGTTGGTCTCCTTGCTTGGAGGAGTGCAGGCAGGTGGGGTCCCTCTCACCAGGGCCGGTGCTAACTTTTTTGCCGGCCCAAGCAAAAAAAAAAAAAAAGGACCCCGCCCCCGCCGTAACACCCCCCCCACCCCCCCAGCGCCGCCTCGCCGAAACAAAAAACAACCCTGAATGCCACCCCGCCGAAACAAAAAAACCCCAAAACCTGAGCGCCGCCCCACCGAATAAACAAAACAAAAAAACTGGAGCGCTGCCCCACTACCCCAAGATTGGCCGCCCCTTAGAAGGTGCCGCCCCAAGCACGTGCTTGGTCAGCTGGTGCCTGGAGCCGGCCCTGCCTCTCACAGCCAGCCTTCTCTTTCTCTGCTCCCATAGCTGCGCATGTGGCTCGATCCTTTGGTATGGAAGGCAATGGGAGCAGGACAGTGGTGAGTGCCAGTGTTCCTTACAGGCTCGGTGATGGTGACACCCTGGCCTCGTGGCATAAGCTGCTCTCAGTGCTGTGGTGTACACACCCCTCTGGGAAGCCCCTCTGGGTACACGGCTCCTGCCACAGCTGGCATGATAACTAGGCAAGCCCTTGTACCAGTACCCATGGTCTTACAATGCAGGTGCCTTTCTTAGGGCAGGCTGCTAGGACAGTCTCTGAAAGTCTCTGGGTAAGGATAAAAGGGGTAAAAAACAAGGGTGATGTCATGGTCGGGTGTCTACTACAGACCACCTAACCAGGAAGAGAAGATGGATGAGGCTCTTTTTAAACAACTAAAAATCATCCAAAGCACTGGACTTGGTGAAGATGGGGGACTTCAGCTATCCCAGCCATCTCTTGGGGAAAATAATACAGCAAGGCACAGATTATCCAACAAGTTCTTGGAATGTGTTGGAGTCAATTTTTTAGTTCAGAAGATGTAGGAAGCAACTAGGGGAGAGGCTGTTCTAGATTTGATTTTGATAAACAGGGAGGAACTGGCTGAGAATTTGGAAGTGGAAGGCACCTTGGGTGAAAGTGATCATGAAATGATTGAGTCCATGATTCTAAGGAATGGTAGTAGGGAAAACAGCACAATAAAGCTAATGGATTTCAAGAAGGCAGACTTTAGCAAACTCAGGGAGTTGGTAGGTAAGATCCCATGGGAACAGGGCCGGCACTAGGCACCAGCAAAGCAAGCAGTTGCTTGGGGCGGCAAATTTGCAGGGGCGCAAGAATCCAGCATGGGAGCTGAGAACCAACAGGGGGCACTGGGAGCTGTAGTTCCTTGGTTAGCTCCCTGCCTATAGAGCTGGCCCTGGAGCAGG
>NW_020696314.1:3153-7161 GCF_002925995.2 Terrapene triunguis | reverse complement strand
CCCCTGCTCAAAGCAGGACCAATCCCCAGACAGATTTTTGCCCCAGATCCCTAAATGGCCCTTTAAGGATTGAACTCACAACCCTGGGTTTAGCAGGCTAATGCTCAAACCACTAAGCTATCCTCCCTCCCTTAGGGCTGCCAGTCCTGATGCTCTGAGCGGCATGGTAAGGGGATGGGGAAGAGGGGTGGTTGGATAGGCGTGGGAGTCCCAGGGGCCCTGTCAGGGGCCGGGAGTGTGGATAGGGGTCAGGGCAGTCAGGGGACAGGGGGGCTTGGATGGGGGGGTCCCGGGAGGGGGCGGTTAGGAGACAAGGAGCAGGGGGGGTTGGATGGGTGGGGGGTTCTGAGGAGGACAGTCAGGGGGCAGGGGGTCCCAGGAGAGGGTGGTCAGGGGACAAGCCTATTTTTACTACCTGACAGATTCAAAATAATTTGACATCATCTGTTTCATATTTACAGGCAAGAACTTCAGCCTGGATCTAAAAGCATTAGAAATATTCAGTACACAGCCTCAAATTCTTCCCTGTCTGCTCGTAACTGAGCAGAGAAGTACATGCCCACTATACAGGTACTACATGACAGCAAAGCACCTAATCAGTAGTGGAGTACTTCCCACTTCCTTGATGTCATTACCATGAGACAGAATGACGGAATGCTTCCAAAAAAAAAAAAAAAAGCAAAACTGTTTACTAGAGAGGGAGAAAGCAAGTCTGAAATAGCAAAGCTCAGGCAGCTAGCAATGGCAGAGGTAACTCTTTAACTAACATACACCGTAAACAGGCTGTATTCCTCCCACAGCAGTCTTATTTAAAAAAGGATGAAAAAGCAACCATCAGTAGTTAATGTTTCCTATACACAAGCTTGTTAGGATATGGAAGGCCACTTGAAATCCTGAGTGTAAGCTGCCTGGTTTTGTGTTAAAAGTTATTCTTGAACGGGCAAGTGTGCACACTGGTAATTAATTCAAGAAACGTGAGGAAAAAAAATATAGCAACAAATATGCACTGAAGGTTTTTCCAGTTTAATGCTCTAGATTTCTGTGGTAATGTAATCCTTTAAGTCATCTCCCTGATTACTCAAAAGTGCTAAATCTTACTTTGCCGCAATATGAAGCAAGCTCCTCTTCACACGTCCAAATGCATAATTCACATCAAATTTTGAATTTGACAGTAGCTCTGAAACAGACCTTAAGCAGATAAAACTGTGTTAGGGAAAAAAGTCTAAAGATAATTTCACCCACTTTCAGATATGCATCACAACATAAAGTATTCAGTCATGCAAATAAAATGTATCTGTTTTATAATCATCTCAGGGTACCATTTTTCTCCTTTACAGCCTATAAAAAAGGCAGGGCTCCACAGCTCTGTTAAAATACCTGAATACTAACCTGCAACGCCCTTGCTCTTCCACTTCCTAGTTCAAACTGACATCAGCAAATATGCCATATTGTGTCATTATTTTGAATGTACATTAATGTGGACTAGGACAAGATGTTCAAGACATTTCTTTACCATGCTAAGCACTATACTGACTTTGCTTTGGACAATTATAAATAAATGTATGCCAATACTTCTCCCCACTCCGCTACATGTTCCCTTCCACATTTCTGGCAAGTTCCCTATGCATACACCAAGTTTAGAAGGAAAAAGTGCCAGTATAATTAAATGTAAGGAAGATTGTTAGACTGAATTGCCATTATTATACAAGAAGTCTGACTACAAGATACACACCTTTCAAATTAGGCTCAGGCTGAAACAACCTGGTGACTTGCAGTTCTGTTTATGCTGTCCAGGAGGCTGCATAATTGGAACTCTAGTATACCTGTCAGCATAAACATATTGTGGAGAAGGACCAACATCCACGCTGATATCAGATCAACAAATTTCAGTGCTTCTTACTTGCCTACAAAACTCAACAGGGGCGGGGAAGTAGCAGCAAACTTGCTTGACACATCCCTCAGACAGATTCCAACAGATTCCCCACTTCCCAAACAGCTGTCATTTAAGAAGTCCCCCAGCCATCAGTCTTGTCTGATCAATACGTGTTGGACAATCTCCTCTACAGATAAGATACTATGAGTTTCAATACCAACAGTACATCAACTCCTATCGCTACATCTCATTCACAAAGAAACTGCCATTGTTCTCTTCTCCCAGTACTCATTATATACTGGCTCCTTCTCCATCACTGGACACACTTCAAACTCCTGGTCTTACGCACACACCCAGGCATTTCCAGGATTGAGTCAACCAGATTTCTCAGGTACATAAAGTATATACATAGTCATATGCAAGTTTGGGCATTCAGTGGGCTGGGCCCCAGCTATGCAAAAATCTTCTCTCTGGGCAGG
The DNA here is from genome assembly GCF_002925995.2 of Terrapene triunguis. Taxonomy (NCBI): domain Eukaryota; kingdom Metazoa; phylum Chordata; order Testudines; family Emydidae; genus Terrapene; species Terrapene triunguis. The sequence goes on along the minus strand of NW_020696314.1, from coordinate 4,809 downwards.
TCTACACTACAAACTTGCATCAGCACAGCTATATCAATGCAGATGTGTCACTGTAGCGCTTCTGGAGAAGACGCTCTAGACAGAAAACACCTCCGCAAAAGGCAGTAGCTATGTCAGCAGGAAAAGCTCTGCCACCGACATACTGCGGTCTACACAGGGGGTTACGGTCAATATAATCACCTTGATAGAGGTGCGAAAAATCCACGTTGATAGAGGTGCGAAAAATCCACACCAGTAAGCAACCGTAGTTATACCAAAGAACGTATGTAGTACAGACCTGGCCTTTGTGACCCTGGATGGCAGCTCAGCAAGAGAAACCCTGGAGCCAACACTACTTTAATAAATACAGCTCTACTAAACATGTTGCTTTCTATGCCCTTAAAAATATTTAGTTGTAGACTGCTACGATGGACGATGTTTATTGTTATTACCATTTAGACTGATGTTAGACAGACAGACTTATGTTTGCAACCTTACAAATAAGAGAATTTAAAAAATAGTAATTTATGCACAAACCTGTAGGAAGAAACACTTACCTGTGCTGGTCAGCCATAACCATTGGCATTAGTGTGTAGACAGCAGTTTCATTATCTGTGCAGAAATTAGATTATTCAGTTACCATAAAATCTTATGTGTAAATTTATCCAGTAGTTATTGTCTGTTTTTAGAAGTTACTGTAGATGAATAGACTATTTACACTGTATGATAGATCTATATATAGATCTGACTGAAATAAATTATTGAACAATTCTAAAAGAAAAGCTACTGCTGTTTAACATATTTATATGGAAAATATGTTAAAATAATATTTTATGATGTAGTTCTGCTATTACTGTAGGTGAAAGCAAGCTGTTCTTTCTAAATAAGAAAAATGTACGTTGCTAATTTTATTTTTAGTTTTTAATTTTTTTGTCTATCCTTTTATCCTTCTGATTGCTGCTAAGTTCTCATTACTGAATTGTCTCAGTATCATGTAAGTTAATTTAAAAGCTAAGGATATTTTAGATTTCCTGTATTTACATATTATTTCTATAGTTGTGTTACTACTGATGTTACTAAAAATGATTTTTTTTTCAAATCTAATCTACTTAACACTATTAATGCTGTCGACTTTTTTGTCTCAACTTATACACTGAAAAATAGTCAATTTCCCCCTTTTGTTTCTAGACCTTCTCTCTTTTTGGTTCTGACAAAACCTGGTTCTGGTTCTGACGCACAAAACTACAGTGTTTGGGTTCAAACACTGTAGCAGAATTACTGCTGAGGGAATTCTGCACCAAAATATAAAAATTCATTTATTTTAAATTCAATATTTTAAAATTCTGTAAAATTCTGCATATTTTATTTGTCAAATAAATATGGCAGCGCCTACATGGCAGTGGGAAGCATGGGTCAATGGATGGGAGATCACCCTGCAGCCCTCCCGCCCCGAGACATGGACTCAACGGTGAGGCTGTACCCGACCCTGACAGTGCAAGGCCTGGGCCTGGCCCAGAAACACCCTAGGGCCTGCACCTCCACACCAAGATAGCGAGCAAGAGGAACAGAGTCTCACATGCACGCCCAGCCCTGGCCTCCAATCCAGGTATGTGGCAAGCAGGCTCAGCCTGGCAGGATCCAAGTGTGGAGGGACTTAGTATGGGGGGGGATCCAGGT
>NW_020696314.1:0-3143 GCF_002925995.2 Terrapene triunguis | reverse complement strand
CTCCACCAGATGCTTCAGGTGCCCAAAATGACGCACCAGTGCTATTAAGGAGGGGCACGTGACTGCTCTTGCAGCTTCCCTTTGCTTCCCAATCGGAAGTCTTTTTTTTTTTTTTTTTTGCAGGGAAGCAAAGAAATCTGCAGGGGACATTAATTCCGCATACGTGCAGTGGTACAGAATTCCCCCAGGAGTATTGGAATATTATTGTTTTAAAAAGTTAATTCTTTTAAGAAAATGTAAACAAAACAAAACCCAAAACATTTTATTGCAATACCTAAACTGATTCTTGATATACTATACGATATGAAGGAATCAAAATATTCAGCATTAACAAAAGAATATAAATAGAAACAGGTGAATTAGTATGAAATATACTTTATAAATGCTTTTTCTCTAGTAATTTTAAACTTGGCTCAGAAACTTAAGACTGGTCTTACTCCATATACAGTTTGTGCCAATTTAGAAACAGACAGAGCAATTAAATCTGCACAACCTCTCTTAAGCATCTTTATACCAGTGTAACTGCTTCCATACTAGATGGTTGGGCGGATTTAACTGTGACAATTAACCAATATAGTTAAATCACTATAAAAACTGTGCATAGACAAGCTCTTAGAAAGGGTGGTTTAGGGTTGGTTTTGTGAAGTTTTTGGTAACTCCAGGCCTTAAGAGGAATTAGTAAACAAAGTCCTATTTATTCAAAGAACAGGTACAGCACAAAGAAGAGAGAAATCTTTTCTTTACTTAGCTAAATAATGAAACTTACGATGTGACTCTTATTTGTCCATGAAATTAACCTTTTTATTCAACCTTGTGCAGAGTGATATACGCTTGAAGACAAAGAGTATATATATTTTAAACTCCGTTTAGTCCTGCACAGCCAACACAACTAAGAGTGAATGAGCTGGATTCTCTTCCATTTTGCATATCAGCAACAGAACTTGTTTACTATTGAAGATTTTGGGGATGTTCTAGTATCACTAAGGGCATAATTTTCCCTGAAGAACCATTACTACTAGTGATGATGCTGGAGATGAAAACGCAATTTGACTCAAAGCCCTGGTTGAGTTTGCAGGGCTGTCAGTTACAAAAAAACAAAACACTGATTTACTTGTAAAGTGTGAATATTTTGTAACAAAATTAAGCAATGAACAAAGCCCTACAATGTCTTTTTTTTTTTTTAAATTAAGGAGTGACAAGTCAGAGTAGACACAAAGCCTTGTGTTAAAACTGTTTAAAGAGATATTTGCCTACTCATTACTGATGAGTAGAAGTCTTTTTCCTGCCAAGTTGAGGGGGCCTAAGCCATTAGCTTCTGAGAATTAAAGCTTTCATTTAAAAATGAAGTTTCTATCCATTACAGATTACAACAACCTTCTAAACATGAAGAGATAGCATCTTCCTGAGTCTGCAGATGTAAAAAACTCATGCCTCTGCACAGATTTCCCAAACAGCTGCAGAATGAAAATAAGGGCTTATCTGCACACAGACACTGCATCAGTTTAACATAACCAGGTTTAAATCAGTACAACTTTTGCACCTGAACTCTTTTATATCAGTCTATAACTGACCCAAAGAAGGGCTCTTTGTAACCTTGAAAGCTTGTCTCTCTCATCAACAGAAGTTGGTTCAAGAAAAAAATATTACCTCACATATCTTGTCTCTCTAATGCCTATGACAAACCCAACTAAGACAACATTGCATAGAACTGTTTATGTCAATTCAGAGAGCACCTGTGTATTGTCCACGCAAAGTTGCAACAGTTTAACAAAGTCAGTATAATTGAAGGTTATATGATTTGATGTCAGTACAACTTCCTGTTTAGACCAAGCCTAAAAGGATTATTCAGTTTTTACTGCTGCTCTTCAGAAGCTAGAGGTTAACTCCTTTCCCCCTCAGTATTATTTATTTGTTTTACCATAGTAACTAAAAGCATGAGGGAAGACCCCCCCCCCCCCAGAGTAGCCAGGATGCTTGAGGCAGGGCGAGGGGGAGGAAGAGGAAAAGAAATTCTTCCTCCCTTCCAGTAGGAAAAGAGAGGAATGGAGAGCCACTAGCCAGAGAACAGTGTAAAACAAGCCCATTAGTAGGGTCCAGGGACAGTACCTCAGTAAGGATGTCCAAACTACAAGCACTACAGTGCCACAGCTATGCCACTGTCGTGCTTGTAGTGTAGACAGCAAGGGAAGGGTTTTTTTCACTGCTGTAGTAAATCCATCCCCTCAAGAGGTGCCTGCTAGGTCAACAGAAGAATTGTTCTAGCCACTTAGTGGTATCCACCCTGGGTCAACTGAACTACATCTTTTTTTCACACCCCTGAGCAACGTAGCTAAATTAACCTACATTTTAGGTGCGGACCAGGTTTCAGAATCCCAGTCATCCTTCCCATGCCCAAAAGCAGCCTGGTGGGGCCAAAACTGGACTTCTCACTGGACTCTGCCCTGGTCCTGGCTCGCGATCCCAAGCTATTGCCCATAGGGGCATCGAGTCCTAGATTGATACCCGAGGTGGCAGGACACGTCCCAAGTTTTTCCAAGAAGTTGGCACAGGCATCATGGCCGGCAGGCCTCTCCTGACTGATGTCGACGTGCCAGGAGAAGCCAGTCCCCGGAGCAAGCCGGGCTGCGGTGAGAGGCGCCGCAGGGAAACGCCCGCCGGTGTCTCCCGCCCCGGCGCAGATGCGGGGGCTGCCAGGCGGGGGTTGCGGGGTTGTAAATCTCTGTACTCGGAAGCGGGGCAGGCCCCGGGGCCAGCTGCTGCAGCGAGTCACCCCGCGCTGGGAGCCGCCGGCGGGGGAACGCAGCTCCCGCTGCTGAGCGGCCACGGGCGCCCCTCGCCGGGGGTTGGCGCTGGACCGAGGGACCCCCCGCGCCCCTCTTACCCTCGGGCAGCTCCACGGTGCGAGCGCGGCGCAGGGACCTGGTGAGACGGTTGAGCTGTTCCATGGCTCTCTCCATCCTCGGGGGGGCCCCGCTCCGCCCAGAGCCGCTGACCCGCCTCAGCCCATCGCGGCGCCGGTTGCGTGCGGCCAGAGCGGAGCCCACGGCCCTCTGCGCAGGCTCACACCCACACGGTCCCAGAGCCGCGGCGCATGCGCGCTCCTACGCGCGTGCCCACCAGCGGAAGGGCGCCTCATTGAAGTG
>NW_020696313.1:10500-11395 GCF_002925995.2 Terrapene triunguis | reverse complement strand
CATGCCACAGTGAACCTTAAATGACCAGAATAATTTGAACACCAAAAAAATGGTTATTAACTCTTCAATAATGGCTTTAAAGCATGACAGCAGGGGTTTAGGAGACAGGAGACTGGCCAGACTCTGCCTGTTCACCTGTGCTTATATGTCCTCATCTGTAACATGAGAATAATGGCACCTACCTTGGTAAAGCATTTGAGATCTTTGGCTCAGAAGTGCTATCTCAGAGTATGTCTACATTGCAACCAGAGGTATGATTGCAGCACAGGTAGACATATCTGAGCTAGCTTTATGCACCCTAGAACCCCTAAAAAATAACCGTGTGGACACAGTGGCACAGGCTTCAGCGCAAGCACGCCAGGGACCCTAGATACATAATTGCATTGTTAGCTGATGCTGCTATGTCTACACTGTTATTTTTAGCCATGCTAGAGTGAGTATGTCTACCCATGCTGCAGTGGCACCTGGGATTGCATGTATAATTTCCCTAAGTGCTAACACTGCTAAGTATTTTTATTGAGGGAGACAAGGTAGGGAGGTAAGTATCTTTTATAGGACCAACTTCTGTCAGTGGAAAGGACAAGCTCTTGAGCTACCTAGAACCAGGGCCGGCTCCAGGCACCAGCCGAGCAAACTGGTGCTTGGGGTGGCAGCTTGTAGGAGGCGGCATTCCGCCCAATCCTAGGGCGGCTCGGCCACTTTTTTGTTGTTGTTGTTGTTGTTCCACTCCGGCCGCCCTGTAGGGGGCAGCAGCATGGAGGACAGGAGCGCCCTGCAGCAAGCCCGGCAGGGCAGCCCGCGTCCTTCCCTCCCCGCCGACCGGAGCGGCGCAGAGCCCTCCCGGCAGGCGGTGGGGCCGCGTGGCAGCGCCCCGCTGAAGCCCTGGCCGCCCCCC
>NW_020696313.1:0-10400 GCF_002925995.2 Terrapene triunguis | reverse complement strand
TTTTTTTTTTTTTTTTTTTTTTTGCTTGGGGCGGCCAGAAAGCCAGACCTGCCCCTGCCTAGAGCTTTTCCTCAGTGGCTCTGTGTAGCTCAAAAGTTTGTCCCTTCCACAAACAGAAGTTAGTCCAATAAAAGATCTTACCTCGCCTACCTTGTCTTTCTCATATCCTGGGACCAACATGGCTACAAAAACACTGCAAACAAGTGTTGTTGTTTATTCTAATGAACTCTTGGAAAATTTGCAAATGAGGGTCTACAGGTCCCTGGGACAGAGAATGCTTTAAGTCCTGTTGGCTAAGTAGTACTCTTTCCTTATAGTCCAATCCAGTTCCCCAGTGTGGACTCAGGAGGCACTGTGCTTTTGGTAATACTAATGAATCATAGCACCCAGGCTCTAAGCACTTATGTTTCAGTGTTTCATGGAGTGAAGTATGAGCTGCTACAGATTGACTGGGAGTGCTGTGATGATAACTTAAGCTCACTGGGGTATCAGGCTGTCTCCCTGTTTACCTGAGCCCTAACTGGGGCATATTGAAGGTTCTCCCCTTCTTCTAGTTAAGAAGAAACCTTTATACACACTTCCCTTAACTCCCTCCACAAAGGCACACCAGTTCTGGACACATTTTCTGCTGTCCCTACCCCATGGGATTCAACCCCAACCCCCTGTGAGGTAAGTAATTATTATCCTTATTTTATAGATAGGGAAACTGAGACAGAGATTAAGTGATTTGCCAAAGGCAATAGAGGCATACAGTGCCAGAGCTGCAATTAGAACTCAGGAATTCCAAATTTCCCAGCCCTGTGGTAAGATTTCTTTATAATAATTTTAAAACTCTTCATCTGCTGTGTTATCTGACTACAAGAATGGCTTCTTTGCACCACAGCCTAGTTACTTAAAAGATTGTGTTCTGCACTTAATTACTTGAGAGCAATAGTTGACTTAATAGGGCTTAAAGACCAGAACAACTCAGAATCTGCTTTATTTTTTATCTTCTGTGAAATGCTGTTATCTCCTATTGGAATATGTTGCTTAATTCCATTTTTCAGCTTTTCAATCGGAACACAGTTCACCCCTACCCTGCTACGAGCCACATCATGGGAACATTGTAAGGCAGATAAGCATATGCAGCAACTATGAGACACATTTTCAGCTAAACAGGGGTCTAGAGATTGAACTACCATGGAGGCTGAAATTAAATTATCTCCCTCTAGTGACAGTCGCCCTTTAAAGACGAGCTCTTGTCATCGGAACCTGTGCGGTGTAATTGCCAGCACCATTCTCGACATATAGACCAGGGGTGGCGGGAGGGAGGGAGGAGGACTTCAGTGTTTTATACGGCTTGTTTTTTAAATAGCTTCTTTGGTTTCATAAACAAATCCCAGCATCACAGTGAGGTTTTCATTAACACTGAAGCAGGACAATCCTGGTTCTGAATTATCAGAATAGGTTTATTTGTCTAATCAGAAATGTCCTTGGTGGTGGTCTTCATGTCTGGTGTTGTCCTATATAGCAATACAGGCTACTTTAACCCAGGATGGTTTCCAGCATAATGACACAACAATACTATTTATTAACCATTTTGTCTTGTTGCACTGTTTGTTCACTCTCATAGCACAGACCTTTACACTGGAAGAGGATTACATTTTCAAAGTTGGAGGTACATGGAAAAATCCATTTAGCAAGTAATGGGATTTCTCTCTGTGTGAAGGAATGTTTGTACGTGCATGTGCAGATTTCCTTGGGAAAATTATACATCTGACAAGTCTTGGAATTAAATCCTAGCTCTACTGAAGTCAATAGCAAAACTCCCTTTGACTTCAATAGGATCAGGTTTCACAATTAGTAGTTTGCTTGTCTTTTGTAAGCTCTGTCTGTGATTCCTGATCTTTATTGACCTATATTTACATTTAATACACCCTTCATGAAAAATGCTTGTCATATGGGTTATGTTCATAGTGTTTTATTGCTCCAGTTAATATAATTCACAAGGTCTATCTTCTCCCCTCATTTCTCTCTCTTGAATTGTTCATTTTGATAGGTGTTCTGTGTATTGGCTTTTGAAGTTCCTCAAGCCCTTTAAACTGTTTTGTTTAAAAAGCAAAATAGACAGTGTATTTAACAGACAGCCCATATGGGAAAAGGAATATTACAGCTCCCTCGGATCTCAGAGATAAGGTCCAGTTCATTTCTTGATACCTTAATACTCTCTGCAAACATGTTTCCTCAGACACTAGCTCTCAGATTACATCTCCTGGGAGGTTCTCTAACCAACTAAAATTGAATGGATCTTAATCCTTATCCCAAATCCTTGAAGGTGTTTGGCTCTTTTTAACTTATAGGGGCTAGGTTCAGATAGTCTTTCATGAATTCTTTATAATGCAAACATCCCCTACTGTCCATAAATTTAATTTAGATATAATCCCATGTATTTCCATCTAAACTCAATAGATGCACATTAACCCCATTCTACATTGGGCACAGCACCCATTCTCCCCCTGCCAAGAAAAGGGATGATCTATTGATTTGTGCAAGATAGGAATGCGGACAGCTAAAACACACAGTCCCTTATCCCTGAGCCCCTTACAGATCACCTGCAGACTTGTTTTTCTATGGAGAGCCAAAGTGAGAGCAGAATACGTCACAGCTCTTCTGGCATGGATATAAGCAGGGCCGGCTCCAGGCACCAGCGTCCCAAACATGTGCTTGGGGCAGCACTTCTCAAGGGGCGGCATTCCGGCCCTTTGGGGCGGCACCTTTGCTTCGGCAGCAGCACTCCACCTTTTTTTTTTTTTTGCTTGGGGCGGTAAAAAAACGAGAGCCGGCTCTGGATATAAGTATGAATGGCAGCCAGCATTTGGCTCCATGCTTCAGGAGAGCAGGCTATTACTTAACAACATAATATGAGAGAGGTGCCCATTGCTGAAGCAATAATAATATCATTGTCTCTTGACATGAACATATTTATCTCTCATTAAAAACAAAACAAAGCAAAAACAAAGAGATGTGGTCTGTGCCTCCATTTGGAAATGGTCCAACTGATAGTAAAGCTAAATGTAAAACAATCTCTCTGACTTAGTACAGCAGTTTTATAGCTGTATACCCCTTGAGTCTGAACTCTACCTACTATATTTAATAAGGCACTTAGAATGTGCCAGCAGTTAAACACTGAAGAAGAAAAACTTCAATGAATAGATCAATGATCTTTAACAAGGAATAAAGAAGCAGGTCCTTACCACAGGAAAGTTTGTTAAAGATGGTTTCCAAGATATACAGGAAGGGGGAAAAAAAGTGTTAAAGTGGAATTACAAAAACCTGACAGAAGGCCATAACATGCATTCTGGCATTAATTTCTGTCACCAGAGATGTTTTATCTCAAATAATGTTTAAGAATTATTAGAAGCTGCTGGAAGAGTGGATATTTTAGTTGGTCTTTTGATTAAAATGGCCTGATTGAAGGTGAAGGTGAAAGTTTAGTAAAAATTTCAGTGGAAATTGCCAGCAGAATAAATGGTCTATTTTAATGGCTTCTGTTCTAATGGACTTTAATGTCCAAACAAGATAATTATTTATTATTCTTGGTTGTATTGAGGTAGCTCCCGATTAGGAGCACGGCCCTATTATTCTAGGCACTGTCTAAACACACAGCAACAGTCTCTGCCCCAAATTGCTTCAATTCTAATTTAGCAGTCATTGATATGTTATGCTTCTTCAAGACCCACCTTTTTATAATTCTTCTTTACAGTTTTACAAAAGGGGAGCCTGGATAATAAAAACACTCCTGGCTCTGACAAATCTCAGAGCAGTCAGTAAATTATTGCTAAATTTGTTATTGACATTGTAAATATTGTAACAGGTCCATGGGCATGTAGGACTTCAGAGTTCTCACTATGTTGAGTATCATGACCTCTCAAAAACTGACAACAGGAGCAGGAGTAGAGCCCACATCCGGCCTGCCATAGATCATGCCCCCTCTCTGTAGAACTACAGGTAACATTATACCTTCAAGAAAAATAGACTTTTTTGTTTTCCTGAAGATTTTTTTTTTCTTTAATTTGTAAAGCCTGAAAGGAGGGCATACCAGCTCAGCAGTGTCTGACTGGGTATAGCAGGCTAGCTGAGGCTCCTGGATAATAAGGAAGAGGGAGCAGGCAGGATGATATATACCACTACTAATAACCATGCTTTTAAAGTGTTCATGGACAAACACCTGGGGAACATGACTATTGCCTGACTCTTATAGAGCGCGCTTCATCCATAGATCTCAAAGCACTTTACAAAGGAGGTTGGGATCATTAGCCCCATTTTACAGGTGGCACAGAGGTGAAATGATTTGCCAAAGGTCACCCAGTAGGCCACTAGGAGAGCTGGGAACTGAACCCACAACTCCTGTCTCCTGCTCTAGCCATTAGGCATCACTGCTTCCTATTCAATAATATTGTTTGTTTTGTTAATAGCCGGTCTGATTTTAGACTCCCAAGAAACCTAAAAAGCAGCCTGATTTTTAAAAGTGTAGAGCAGGGATCAACAACCTTTGACACGTGGCCTGTCAGAAAAATTCGCTGGGGGCTGGGACAGTTTGTTTACCTGCAGTGGCTGCAGATTTGGCCAATCGCAGCTCCCACTGGCCGTGGCTCACCATTCTAGGCCAATGGGGGCTGCGGGAAGCGGCGCGGGCTGAGGGGTATGCTGGCCGCAAATTCCTGCAGCCCCCATTGGCCTGGAACAGTGAACCATGGCTAGTGGGAGCTGCGATCAACCGAACCTGCGGACGCTGCAGGTAAACAAACCGTCCCGGCCTGTCAGTGGATTTCCCTGATGGACCGCGTGCCAAAGGTTGCCAATCCCTGGTGTAGAGCAACGAGCAACTCCCAGTGTAGTAGAAAGGCAAAATTAGACAAAATATTCTTTTTTTGAATTTTTCACTAAGCTTGTTAAAAGTTCACAACTAAAATGTCATCATTATTGTTCTTTTATCAGTTCGTTCAATCTGCTGTTTGATAAAGCTCTTTCTGGATTTTATACATGGTATTAACAAAAATTCAAAATTAAAAACAATGTTTAAATGAGAAGTTACAGGAAAAAAAGATGTCAGATGGTTGCATGATAATACTAGCGGACAGCAGCTAAACCTTTGGATGGGCATTACTATATCAAAGAAGGTGCCTGTAGTTGCCTAAAAAAATCAATAAGGAAAAGAGGTGATCTCAGATGACAATAACTGGAAGGAAGGATGGTCCAGTGGTTAGGATGCTAGTCTGGGTCTTAGGAGAGTCAGATTTGATTCCCTGCTCTGCAATGTTTCCTGTTGTACCTTGGGCAAGTCACTTAATCTCTTTGTGACTCAGTTCTACATCTGTAAGAGATACTGTCTGTTTTGAATGTAAACTCTTTGTAAGAAGGACAGTCTCTTATTCAGTATTTGTGCAATGCCCAGCACAACGGCATTTCAGTCTTAATTGGGGCCTAAGCGCTACTGCAGTTCAATTAATAAATAGTACTAATAAAAATTAAAATGTAGGCGGAACAAATGTGAAGGTGACTGTATTGTTGTGTTTATAACTGTAGCTGGATCAGAGCTGTACAGAAAATAGAAGGAATATGACCTCTGCGTCAAACACTTCACAGTTTAAAAAAACAGAGTAGACAAATCTCCAGATAATAATACAGGGGCTGGCAGTGAAGAGACATACAAGGGTTTTGTTGTTGTTGAAAGATTTAAAAAAACTAAGGTTAGTAAATGTCATGGTAGATGTGTTTTAAGGAGGGACTCGAAGGGGAGGATGATTTACATGCACTGTATATCAGGATAGGAAAAGACTTCAACAAGGGGTCCGATGGAAAAAGGAACAAACAAACAAGAGGACCGGTACAAAGGGATGGTGTGACAGGGTGGCTGGCCCCTTTAAGTGAACCAACTCCTCTGATGGTATAGGCAGATGCACTCCAGTTGGCTCTGATGAGGGGCAGGGTGACACCTGAATTAGAGGATAAGACGAGAGCTGCCAAGGCAGCAGAAGAAGGAAGCTGTAGAAAGGTAGCCCCAAAACAGGAGTTGGGAAAGGAGCATTGGGGAAAGCCCTGAAGAAAGCTGCAGGCTGGGAATTAGCACCTCTAGTGATTACCCCAGGATAGGGGCCAGGAAAAGAACAGCTGGGAAGCTTCTTGATACCCTTTGGAATGAAGGTAAGGCCTGGGAGAACAGATATAGCATGTGAAAGACTCTGATTGCCCTGGGATGGAAGAATATTCTTATTGGTTAACTAATATATGGAAGTATCAGGAGGTAGCCGTGTTAGTCTGGATCTGTAAAAAGCGACAAAGAATCCTGTGGCACCTTATAGACTAACAGAAGTATTGGAGCATAAGCTTCCATGGGTGAATACCCACTTCGTCAGACGCATGCTTGCTTATGCTCCAATACTTCTGTTAGTCTATAAGGTACCACAGGATTCTTTGTCGCTAATATAAAGAAAGAACACTAAGGTCCTGTACCCATCTGCTCCCACCTTACCAGGGATCCTGAATATTAAGTAATGAACTGTATGTGGGCTTCTTAGAAATCCTTTGAGGGAAAGAGAGCTCAAGGCACATGCATGCTGGGTCAGCTGGCCTTGAAACCATTTTCAGCGATCCATGGGGGCTTGGACACCCTGAGCTGGCCTGACCATGGGAGCTTCATTCATGTGGGTTTCTGAAAAAAAGAATTTCTCAGACCTTTTGAGGTAGAACTTTCCCCCCATCCATCCAGCTGATCCTGCCATGTTGATGGGAACTATTTTGAATGATGGTCAGTGAAAATGATTTCAGAATATGGTAAGATTCCCCAGGTAATGTCCTCAGACCAGCACAGCTACAACACCACTGCAAACATATATTGATAATATGGTAGATGGGAATGGTCATTTGAGACAATACATATGAAGTGGACATTTTGGGGAAATGTTTTTGAAGAGATGAATTCACATTCCTCCTATACCCATCCAGTTATGGGGGGGGGGGGGGGGGAAATGGTCTTTTGAAGCCATGGCCTGAAAAAGGGACCACTGATAAGAAGATTATCAGAGGCTCAGGTTGTGTAAAGAAAAAAACAGTCAATGTGTGACAGTGCTTATTTGGAGCTCAGGCTTGTAACCATAGGAAAAAACCCTTAGTGGAGTTTAAAGTACTGATTCCAATCAGAACCCCTGCTGGAATTGGGGGCAGGTGATCTCTGGTAAGTTTGTTAGCATGTGTGTAAGTTCTTTAATGTTTTCTCTGTAATGCTTTCACCCAGGGGTGGCTCTATGGTTTTTGCTGCCCCAAGCACGGCAGTCAGGGCGGCTTTTGGCGGCATGCCTGTAGGAGGTCCGCTGGCCACGTGGATTCGGCAGAATGCCTGTGGGAGGTCCGCCGGTTCTGCGCCTTCAGCGTCCCCGCTGCCGAATGACCACCGAAGCCGTGGGACTGGTGGACCTCCTGCAGGCCTTCTGCCGAAGGCAGCCTGACTGCCGCCCTCACAGCGACCGGCAGGCCGCCCCCCACGGCTTGCCATCCCAGGCACGTGCTTGCTGCGCTGGTGCCTGGAGCCGCCCCTGCTTTCACCTTAAGAATAAATGTGCTTGCTTAGAAAGAGCTGGGTGGTAACTTATAATTAGGGGCAATTATTTATAGCCTCGGAAGAGAGAACAAAGCACAGATGCTGCCCTGTTTAGGCAGTCTGGATTTCTGGGAATAAACAATGTAGGAAGAGTACAGTGCAGCCTGGAAACTCGCCAGTCAGAAGGAAGAGAGATATGGTCTCTGTCCAAGTGAGGTGATGGCAAGGAGATGGAAGCCAAACAGCAGATGCCCTTGCTGAACCTTGCAGAAGGAATACAGGTCCATTTGCCCTGAACTGTGCCAGTACTCAATACCTCATAATGAATTAGTCTCCTAAGTTTCATGCTCTAGATCAACAGAACTTCCCCAAAATAATTCCTATGGCCTGTGTTATGCAGGAGGTCAGATTAGATGATCACAATGGTCCCTTCTGGCAGTTGAGTCTATGAAGATTGTAGCTGACAAGAGGCTCATGAAATTTTGAAATCCAACAAGAGACAAGGACTAGATGAAATGGATCCAAGACCTTACGCACAGCCCTTGGCCTCACCCCCACCATGACCCTGCTGACTGACTGAGTTGATGATGGAAATGGTCACCACTACAAGAGCATGACTGGGGTGGTAAGGAGCCCACCACCTCTTCTCTTTGGGCAGGCTGGGCCCTCCTTCTGCCTGGCACACTTCTTCCTCTGTTCAGGAAGGCTGGGGCCTGCCCAGCAGAAAGAAAGCCTCATCCCCTCACCCAAACAAAGGACCCTAGAAAGGTTCTATCAGGGCTCCCAATGTTATCACCCCGGTATGGTATAGGGCTCTGTATGTGATGAACCCTTCTGCTTCCCCTTGTGTGCAAATGTCCTTCTGACACCACCCAGTAGAGCCCTGATGTAGTGGCCAGGGTTCCCTAACAATGGTGATAGGTAAGGGTAAGAGCCACTCCTTTTCCAGCTGCCTGAGGAAGAGTGTCACTAGCTTGACTGACCTCTCTCTGGCCACCTGAAGAGGAGTGGCAGGTATGTTTGAGTCCTCCAACCCCTGGCCACTCAAAATTGTCTGTGACAGTGGAACCCCACCACTAGCAGCAATGGCAGCCAGACTCCCTCACCCCCAGCATTTACTTCCCAAAGATTAACTGTAAACCCAGAGATTCAAGGGGGCCTGCTGTGGAGCAGACAGGAGGTGATTAAATAATTTTTAGGGTATAAATTATTTTCCTTCTAGCCATATCTTTGTGCTTCATACAGGTTATTTATTAAAAAGAAGTTATGTTCAGAGGTTGTAGAGTTTTCAGGATCTTAGTATTCTTCAACACTAAATGATTCAAAATTCTACTTTCATACTTAGTGACATTTTCATGATACCTATCACAATGATAAACACCACAGAAAGATAATAAATAGGTAGAATCCTGTGAGTAAAACGTAATTATGCATTATAGAATTGAGTGACTAATGCTTACTCACTTACATTCGTGTCTCACTACTGAGGCATAAACATTCTAAAAAGTGATTAATTATATTAGAGATATCAACCACATGATCCAGATAAAAGGAAAATGTCCATATATTTAAAGTCCTTTACTACTTATCAAGATGGAAAAAGGTATTTATTTATTTGCATTTCTAGTGCCAGTTCACACTGGCCTGAGGCCTAGAGACTAGGCAAAAACTCTCACTTCCAGATCATATAGTTGTCAGGGTTGGTTCAGACAATGTTAACAAACCTGCAGCTGCATGAGGCTCCCAGGTCACTAAGTCCCGACTTGGCTATGGCCCTGTTGAAATGATAATGGAATGTTTATCCTGCCTGCTCTAGTGCCCTACCAAGCTTTTTTTGTGCTGATTGAGGTATTTGTGGCACCAACTCGAGCCACTTGAGAGGAAAGATCAACATCCTTAGGGACACATTTACTACTGGAACACTTTTGTGTCTCTAAAAACCTTCCCCAGGTGACTTGGCAGAGCTGTTTGACATTGTGACGGGTTGGATCACAGAAACCCCCTTGGGAACTACCAACTGATTTGCCAAGACTACTTCTGCCCCTGCTTTCCCTGCCAGCTTGGGACTTCAGCACCCGCTCTTGTTGAGCCAGACCCACCAGTCTGCTCCAAAACAGACCCAGGGTCTGAACTACATGCCCCAAAGCTGCAGACTTAACTGAAAGCAACTTACAGAAGTATTCCTATCTTTAACACTCAGATGCCCAACTCCCAATGGGGTCTAAACCCCAAATAAATCCATTTTACCCTGTATAAAGCTTATACAGGATAAACTCATAAATTGTTCGCCCTCTATAACACTGCTAGAGAGATATGCACAGCTGTTTGCCCCCCCCCAGTATTAATACACACTCTGGGTTAAATAATAAGTAAAAAGTGATTTTTATTAAATACAGAAAGTAGGATTTAAGTGGTTCCAAGTAGTGACAGACAGACAAAGTGAATTATCAAGTAAAATAAAATAAAACACAAAATGCAAATCTAAGCCTAATACAGTAATAAAACTGAATACAGATAAAATCTCACCCTCAGAGATGTTTCAATAAGTTTCTTTCACAGACTGGATGCCTTCCTAGTCTGGGCACAATCCTTTCCCCTGGCACAGCCCTTCTTCCAGCTCAGGTGGTAGCTAGGGTATTTCTCATGATGACTGCCTCCTTTTCTCTGTTCCACCCACTTATATATCTTTTGCATAAGCACCAGGTTAAAGATGGATTCCAGTTCAGGTGACATGATCACATGTCACTCTAAGACAGGGGTCGGCAACCTACGGCACGCGTGCCAAACACGGCACGCAAGCCGATTTTGAGTGGCACACTGCCTG
>NW_020696312.1:0-1271 GCF_002925995.2 Terrapene triunguis | reverse complement strand
CGGGGACCAGGCGTGCTGAGGAGTCAGAGAGAGACGGTTATCACCCCTGGGAGTGTGTGACCAGCGAGAAGGACTTTTGCAGTAACAGGGTCCCCCGGGGGATCGCAGCGAGTGGTCCCAGGGGCGGAGGAGTCTGCAGCTCGACCCTGGCAGAGAGGTGGTGACCTCGAGAAGGGCTGGCACACTAGGGGTCTCCCTGGAAACTGTGGGGAGCGGTGAGCACCCAGGCCTGTGACTGGCCAGCAGGAAGATGTATGCCAAGCGGCTTAAGAGTGACCTGGTGGAGCTGTGCAAGCAGAGGGGGCTGCGCATTGGGAGGCTCACCAAAGAACAGCTCATTGCCCAGCTGGAGAAGCAAGATCGCGCGAATGAACTGGTCCCTGTCTCTGAGGGAAGCAGCCCGGCAGATGCAGCGCAGGCCCCAGTGTCTGTCCCAGCTGGGAGTGGTCAGCCGGCTGCTGAGGGCTTCCCGAGACCCCCCCTTCCTATGCCTAGGGGAAGGGTGGGGAGGAGCCCAGCAAATACCGAGGGCGCCGTGACCCCCCCGGCCAGCAGGGGATCCTGCCGGCCACGCTCGCCGGCCAGCAGGGGATCCTCCCGGCCACGCGCCCCATCCGTGGAGCGGAATGGGCTGGAATGGGAGATAGAGCTAAAACTGAGAGAGCTGGAGGATCATGAACAACAGAGGCGTCATGAACGGGAGGAGAATGAGAGACAGAGGCAGCATGAAGAGAGACAGCGTCAGCAGGAGCTGGAGCTGGCGAGGCTGAAGGGCCGCGGGACCCCGGCTGCGGTGAGTGAGGGGGGACCCAGGACTGCACGGAGCTTTGATAAGTGCATCCTGGCCCCACGTAAGGAGGGGGAGGACATGGATGACTTCCTGGATACCTTTGAGACAGCCTGCGAGCTGCACGAGGTTGATCCTGCGGACAGACTCCGGGTTCTCACCCCCTTACTGGACCCCAAAGCCGTGGCATTGTACCGCCAACTGGAAGAGGCGGAGAAAGGGGACTACGAACTATTCAAAAAGGCCCTGCTACGTGAGTTTGGGCTGACTCCTGAGATGTACCGGGAAAGGTTCCGGAGTCAGGATAAAACCCCTGAGATCTCATATCTGCAACTAGCCGTCCGCATGGAGGGATACGCCAGCAAGTGGGCAGATGGGGCCCAGACGAAGGAGGACCTGGTTAAACTGCTGGTATTGGAGCAACTGTATGAGCGGTGCCCATCCGACCTGAGGCTGTGGTTGAGGGACAAAAAACCAGAGAACC
>NW_020696311.1:21018-21283 GCF_002925995.2 Terrapene triunguis | reverse complement strand
GTGTGTGTGTGTGTGAGTGCATGAGTGTAATATAGATCCTATGCATATGATGCAGTGTTAATGAATACATGTATTACCAATAAATGTGGCGCTTTGCCTTATTCCCCCTGAAAAGATCCTGGCCAGTACTTTAAGTACAAGACAGCTGTGCTGTGGGCAGTCAGGTCAGATGCTCCAGTCTGCAGGGTGCCCCCTATCGGCCCAGCCACGTCACACTCCCCTGCCTGCCGGTTTGCCAACACGCAGTGGCTGGGTAAAGTTCCCT
>NW_020696311.1:6269-21008 GCF_002925995.2 Terrapene triunguis | reverse complement strand
TTCCCTGTCTTTTAACCAGTTCTCAATCAATGTAAAGATCTTCCCTCTTACCCCATGATAACTTAATTTACGTAAGAGCCTTTGGTGAGGGACCTTGTCAAAGGCTTTCTGGAAATCTAAGTACACTATGTCCACTGGATCTCCCTTGTCCACGTTTGTTGACCCCTGTGACGAACTGGGACTGTTCTTACTGTGGTCTGTGAATGCTGACAGGGGAGTGTGGCTGGGACGGTCTGCATTGGGGGATGGGAGACTGACCGAAGGAGAATACCTGAGCATGTAACATGAGAACCCAGGAGGGGGCTGGGGCCAGGTGACATCTTTGCCCGGGAAACTGAACAAAGGCTGTGGGAGGGGTCGCTGAAGGCAGAGTCTGGGAAGCTGGTTGGTGAGGTGGCTGGCAGGCAGGGAGGGCTCGGACCTCCGGAGTGGGGCTGGGGTGCCCGAGGACCCCAAGATGGACCTAACTGAGGGGGGACCTGTTGTCTGCGCCTGCAAGACCTGTCTTGGACTGCATTCCTGTCGTCTAAATAAACCTTCTGCTTTACTGGCTGGCTGAGAGTCATGGTGAATCGCAGGAAGCCGGGGGTGCAGGGCCCTGAGTCCCCCCACACTCCGTGACAACTGGTGGGAGCGGTGGGATCTACTGCACCCCGTGGACGGCGCTTCCTGCAGTAAGTGACTGGGGAGAAGTAAAACGAAGGGGGATTGACGGGGACCGGGCGTGCTGAGGAGTCAGAGAGAGACGGTTATCACCCCTGGGAGTGTGTGACCAGCGAGAAGGACTTTTGCAGTAACAAGGTCCCCCGGGGGATCGCAGCGAGTGGTCCCAGGGGCGGAGGAGTCAGCAGCTCGACCCTGGCAGAGAGGTGGTGACCTCGAGAAGGGCTGGCACACTAGGGGTCTCCCTGGAAACTGTGGGGAGCGGTGAGCACACAGGCCTGTGACTGGCCAGCAGGAAGATGTATGCCAAGCGGCTTAAGAGTGACCTGGTGGAGCTGTGCAAGCAGAGGGGGCTGCGCATTGGGAAGCTCACCAAAGAACAGCTCATCGCCCAGCTGGAGAAGGGAGATCGCGCGAATGAACTGATCCCTGGCGCTGAGGGAAGCAGCCTGGCAGATGCAGCGCAGGCCCCAGAGTCTGTCCCAGCTGGGAGTGGTCAGCCGGCTGCTGAGGGCTTCCCGAGACCCCCCCTTCCTATGCCTAGGGGAAGGGTGGGGAGGAGCCCAGCAAATACCGAGGGCGCAGTGACCCCCCCGGCCAGCAGGGGATCCTCCCGGCGAAGCTCGCCGGCCAGCAGGGGATCCTCCCGGCCACGCGCAGCATCCGTGGAGCGGAATGAGCTGGGATGGGAGAGAGAGCTAAAACTGAGAGAGCTAAAGGATCGTGAACAACAGAGGCAGCATGAAGAGAGACAGAGGCAGCATGAACGGGAGGAGAATGAGAGACAAAGGCAGCATGAAGAGAGACAGCGTCAGCAGGAGCTGGAGCTGGCGAGGCTGAAGGGCCGCGCGACCCCGGCTGCGGTGAGTGAGGGGGGACCCAGGACTGCACGGAGCTTTGATAAGTGCATCCTGGCCCCACGTAAGGAGGGGGAGGACATGGATGACTTCCTGGATGCCTTTGAGACGGCCTGCGACCTGCCCAGGTTGATCCTGCGGACAGACTCCGGGTTCTCACCCCCTTACTGGACCCCAAATCCGTGGCATTGTACCGCCAACTGGAAGAGGCAGAGAAAGGGGACTACGAACTATTCAAAAAGGCCCTGCTACGTGAGTTTGGGCTGACTTCTGAGATGTACCGGGAAAGGTTCCGGAGTCAGGATAAAACCCCTGAGATCTCATATCTGCAACTAGCCGTCCGCATGGAGGGATACGCCAGCAAGTGGGCAGATGGGGCCCAGACGAAGGAGGACCTGGTTAAACTGCTGGTATTGGAGCAACTGTATGAGCGGTGTCCATCCGACCTGAGGCTGTGGTTGAGGGACAGACTGAGCAGACCAAACCCACAGAGGGTTGACTGGGTAGAGACCCAGCCAGGCGAGAGGCAGCACTCCCAGGGAAGGGGGGCTGGCAGAGTACCACCTGCTAAGGAGGGAGGAGAGCTCCAGGCCAGCTCCTCTGGGGGGCTGGATGCTCTAGACTCAGGGTTTTTGGTTTATACGGTGGGCGCGGGGCGGTCCCTCCGGAGAGAGTACCTTGTACCCCTGGAGGTGGATGGGAGGAAGGTCAAAGGATACTGGGATACGGGCGCAGAGGTGACGCTGGCCCGGCCCGAGGTGGTGCCCCCAGATCAGGTGGTGCCCAACACCTACCTGACTCTGACGGGGGTGGGCGGGACACCAGTCAAAGTGCCCGTGGCGAGGGTACACTTGAAGTGGGGGGCCAAGGAGGGCCCCAAGGATGTGGGGGTACACCCGTATTTGCCCACTGAGGTGTTGATGGGGGGGGGACCTGGAGGACTGGCCAAGCAACCCCCAGAATGCACTGGTTGTGACCCGTAGTCAGAGCCGGCGAGGAGCACTGCGCCCTGGCCTTGGGGAGGGTGCCTTGCCTGAGGCGCAGGACCCTAACCTGGTGGGGAGGGAACACCCAGGGACACGGCTCAGGGAGGCTGCGGCTTCAGACCCAGCCGGCGAGAAAGAGCAGGTGGCCATCCCTGTCCCAGCTGCTGAGTTCCAGGCTGAGGTGCAGAAAGATCCCTCCTTGCGGAAGATAAGGGACCTGGCTGACCTCGGTGTGGTACAGACCATGGGGAGAGGTGGCCAGAAAAAGTTCCTGTGGGAGAAGGGGTTCCTGTACCGAGAATGGGCTCCCCCAGGGAAAATGGAGTCAGGGGGGATCAGGAGGCAGCTGGTGGTACCCCAGAAGTATCGCCGCCAGCTGCTGTACCGGGCCCATGACATTCCCCTCTCAGGGCATCAGGGAACCTGGCGTACCCAGCAGAGGCTGCTACGGAGCTTTTACTGGCCTGGGGTCTTTGTTACTGTCCGGCAGTACTGCCGATCCTGTGACCCCTGTCAGAGGGGGAGGAAGGCCCGGGACAAGGGGAAAACGGCTTTAGGACCCTTGCCCAGCATAGAGGAGCCTTTCCGGAGGGTGGCCAAGGTTAAAAGGGGGGCTCTGAACCAAGAGAGCCCGAAGCACAGACCTCCAGACTGGAGCGCTGGGAGAAGACCCCAGTCCAGTTGGAACCCCAGGGGTACTGGGGTGGGAAAAGGGCACAGGCCGCATAACCCTTCCCACATGCCAACTGCGAATGCCCTCGAGCACCCCCGACCTAAGGGGGGGCGTGAAACTGGAGGGGCCTGGTGTAATTCTCACCAAGGAATGGGAGGGATGCGGGGGCATCCATGGGAACGGGGGTAGGTTCGAACTTCCCCGGGTCACTGGCTAAAGTGACCCCGCTCAGTTCGGTCTCGAAGGGGGGAGAGATATGACAAACTGGGACTGTTCTTACAGTGGTCTGGGAATGCTGACAGGGGAGTGTGGCTAGGATAGTCTGCATTGGGGGATGGGAGACTGACCAAAGGAGAATACCTGAGCATGTAACATGAGAACCCAGGAGGGGGCTGGGGCCAGGTGACACCTTTGCCCGGGAAACTGAACAAAGGCTGTGGGAGGGGTCGCTGAAGGCAGAGTCTGGGAAGCTGGTTGGTGAGGTGGCTGGCAGGCAGGGAGGGCTCGGACCTCCGGAGGGGGGCTGGGGTGCCCGAGGACCCCAAGATGGACCTAACTGAGGGGGGACCTGTTGTCTGCGCCTGCAAGACCTGTCTTGGACTGTATTCCTGTCGTCTAAATAAACCTTCTGCTTTACTGGATGGCTGAGAGTCATGGTGAATCGCAGGAAGCCGGGGGTGCAGGGCCCTGAGTCCCCCCACACTCCGTGACAACCCCTTCAAAGAACTCTAATAGATTAGTAAGACATGATTTCCCTTTACAGAAACCATGTTGACTTTTGCCGAACAAGTTATGTTCTTCTATGTGTCTGACAATTTTATTCTTTACGATTGTTTCAACTAATTTGCCGGGTACTGACATTAGACATACCGGTCTGTAATTGCCGGGATCACCTCTAGAGCCCTTTTTAAGGTTACGCCTTGAGCCCACGCAACAGTAAAGGTGAGTGCCCTAGAGTGCGTGAGTAACAGATAATTTTGTGCAGGTAACAGATTTGGTGGAGAATGCGGGCAGCCTAAGGTCATTTGGACCGAATTGATCTAACCTAACACAGTAATAGCAGCAGAATATCAGTGACATTTTGTCAGAAAGGGTCGCTACCTGCTCGGCAGAATGGTCACACTGAAGCAACAGGAGGGAAAGGAAACAAAGCAAAGGGACCAGGAGGGGTGGGGATTAGCTGAAGAGCCCCCCCCTGCCCTTGCTAAATGGGTAGCAGAACGAGGAACATGCTCATGGGGACAAGATTCCTTCCAGGGGTGGGATGCCCTTGAGTCCGCTTGTCAGGGGTTTGAAGCATTCTGTGAGTGCATGAAACCCAAGCCAAAGGCGGCGGCTATCAAAGCAGCAGCTGGGTGGGCACTGTGGAAAGCTGTCACTAATCTCTCCAGCCTGGTAGCACTCCAGGAAAGGCAACTGGAGGATTCCAGACTCGATTTGGATGTAGTTAAGGAGAATTTGGCTCAGTATAAGGCATCTCAGTGGGCCAGTGCAGCTTCAGCATTACAGAATGCAACAGCTCTACAGGCGGAAACAGAAGAGTGTGAGCACTGAGACTGGAAGTACAAAACCGGAATGGGGAGGGATCTACACTGCAGATGAAGCCGGGGGATGCTCAGGCAGCTGTCAGAATGGTGTTACAGGGAAATACAGATCGGGCCCAGACAGGCAGTGACCACACAGTCTGCAGGCAGCCAACAGAGAAACCGGAAAACGTTGGGAGCCCAGAGGGCCACAGTAGCAGCAGCAAGGGGAGGTGTGAGTGTGGGCCCGGGGGATGCAGACACCTGGGAGGACACTTGGAATGGGATTGTTGGATGGATCCCGAACAGAGAGATCCTGGATGCTCATACACCCCCGCCCATGCTTTTCCTGAGGGGCCCGACGCCCCTGCAAAAAGGGACTTGCAGGATTTGAAATGAAAAGCACAATTCAATCCTGTGGCTCCAGTTCCCATGAGGGCGTAACAAGAACAGAACCTGTCCCAGATGACCCACAACAACAAAAGGAAACAAGGCAAAATATTACAGAGATTTCTGATTTTACCCCAGACCAGGTACAGGCGGCTGCTCAGTTAGTGGGACCCCTAGAAAGGGACACGTGTCCGGACTGGATGGTGAAGGTGTTGGCACGAACTGGGTGGAGGCCGGCAGCTGATGACGTTCTAGCCCAGGCCTATACTAGTGCTTCTGACAGGGCAGTAATACGCAGTGCTGAGGGGCAGTTAGGTGCGAGCGGTGTTTTTGCTACTGGATGGGACTGGGCGAAGGAAGTAATGAAGGTAGGGATGCCTGCCCGACAACTGGGGAACTTGTTCCATGTCACAGAGGTGAGGGGAGAGGGAGTTTGTTGTTACAGAGGACCAGAGAGGGAACTTG
The DNA here is from genome assembly GCF_002925995.2 of Terrapene triunguis. Taxonomy (NCBI): domain Eukaryota; kingdom Metazoa; phylum Chordata; order Testudines; family Emydidae; genus Terrapene; species Terrapene triunguis. Next base: position 15,451 of record NW_020696311.1, on the reverse strand, counting down.
GGACCCCAGCCAATGGCCTGGAAGATGGATACCTCAGCGACTGCTGTCCTGGCGACCGGGTGACCCGGACACCCAGCTCAGGAGTCGCAGCCGGTTCTGGCCAGAGGGAGGATGCATCAGGCGAGGTATTTCCAGTAAAGATAAGGAAGTGTTAGTACCATTATACAAGGCACTGGTGAGACCTCTGTGACGAACTGGGACTGTTCTTACTGTGGTCTTTGAATGCTGACAGGGGAGTGTGGCTAGGATGGTCTGCATTGGGGGATGGGAGACTGACCGACGGAGAATACCTGAGCATGTAACATGAGAACCCAGGAAGGGGTTAGAGGCCAGGTGACACCTTTGCCCGGGAAACTGAACGAAGGCTGGAGAGAGAGTTCAGAGCTGGCTGGTGACATGACTGGGAGGCAGACGGGGCTCTGACCTCCCAAGGGGGCTGGGGTGCCCTGGGACCCCAAGATGGACCTAACTGAGGGGGTCCTGTTGTCTGCGCCTGCAAGACCTGTCCTGCAAGACCTGTCTTGGACTGTATTCCTGTTCTAAATAAACCTTCTGCTTTACTGGCTGGCTGAGAGTCATAGTGAATCGCAGGAAGCCGGGGGTGCAGGGCCGTGTGTCCCCCCACGCTCCGTGACAACCTCATCTGGAATACTGTGTGCGGTTCTGGGCTCCCATGTTTAAGAAGGATGAATTCAAACTGGAACAGGTACAGAGAAGGGCTCCTAGGATGATCTGAGGAATGGAAAAACCTGCCTTTTTTTTTTTTTTTAAATATGGAGATATACCTATCTCATAGAGCTGGAAGGGACCCTGAAAGGGCATCGAGTCCAGCCCCCTGCCTTCACTAGCAGGACCAAGTACTGATTTTGCCCCACATTCCCTAAGCGTCCCCCTCAAGGATTGAACTCACAACCCTGGGTTTAACAGGCCAATGCTCAAACCACTGAGCTATCCCTCCCCCCTTGAAAGGAGACTCAAAGAGCTCGGCTGGTTTAGCCTAACCAAAAGACGGCTGAGGGGAGATATGATTGCTCTCTATAAATATATCAGGGAGGAAGAGGAATTATTTAAACTTAGTACCAATGTGGACACAAGAACAAATGGATATAAACTGGCCATCAGGAAGTTTTGACTTGAAATTAGATTAGACGAAGGTTTCTAACCATCAGAGGAGTGAAGTTCTGGAACAGCCTTCCAAGGGGAGCAGTGGGGGCAAAAGACATATCTGGCTTCAAGACTAAGCTTGATAAGTTTATGGAGGGGATGGTATGATGGGATAGCCTAATTTTGGCAATTAATTGATCTTTGACTATTATGCCCAATGGCCATAATGGGATGTTAGATGAGATGGGATCTGAGTTACTACAGAGAATTCTTTCCTGGGTGCTGGCTGGTGAGTCTTGCCCACATACTCAGGTTTTAACTGATCGCCATATTTGGGGTCAGGAAGGAATTTTCCTCCAGGGCAGATTGGCAGAGGCCCTGGAGGTTTTTTGCCTTCCTCTGCAGCGTGGGGCACGAGTCACTTGCTGGAGGATTCTCTACACCTTGAGGTCTTTAAACCATGATTTGAGGACTTCAATAACTCAGGCATAGGTTAGGGGTTTGTTACAGGAGTAGGTGGGTGAGATTCTGTGGCCTGCGTTGTGCAGGAGATCAGACTACATGATCATAATGGTCCCTTCTGACCTTAAAGTCTATGAGGACAATGGGCTGTAAAGAGAGGACCCTGGTGACCTAACCAGGCAGTTCCAGCCAGAGGGGCCAGAGGACAGAAGAGAGGAGAGGAGGCCCAGGCGATCCGGTTTACGACCCTGTTTACCTGGAGAGAAGACAATGGACAGAGGCGGGGCCTGGGGCCGGGGATCTCAGATGCCCAGCTGGGAAGCAAGGGGGCTCGGGACTGGAGAGGGGGAGCAGGCAGAGCCCACCTGGATGCTGAGAGACTGGGGTGTGCTGGGCTGAGGGAGGCCAGGCCTGAGGCCCTGAGAGTTTCCTGTGCTGTGTTCAACACTCACTAAACCCTCCTGTTTTACGCTGGCTAAGAGTCACACTGGTCTAGAGAACAGGGGGCATCAACCCCTTCGGGGGGTGGAGGCCCCGGGGGCCCAGAGCGAGGGGACTCCCTGAGGGGGCCCACAGCAGAGACAGACGTGCTAAGGCTCCGAGAGGTGCGGCTCCAGGAGGTGGAGGGGCCTGACCCCGAGAGAGATGGACCCCCGAGAAGGGTTGTCGCACTGAAAGGGGCACCCCCCACGGACTGCATGGGGCCAAGAGTGGGCACGACCTGTGAGTCCGTGACACCCCGGGGTTTTCATAACACACCTGCAATTTGTCCCTCCCATGTGGTTAAAATGTGGGGAAAATTGACACCTGAAGCCCTAAAAAGAGTAATTTCTTACGTTGATGATATACGGGTGCCTGGGTGTGACGTTATTGACATAAACTGGGACCATATAGATCATTGTTGCAACCAAGGTCCTGTAGTGGCACCCAAATCTTGTATAAAGGGGGTCAAATGGGGTGTCTAAGACAAGGTTATGGTTTACTGGTTATGATTATGCTATCTGTATGTGTGTATCAGTTTTGTAGTTGAAGTTATGAATATTGGCTCTATACTGTCTGTATGGCAAACTTATGCTATGCTTCTGGGTGACATCCCAGACAAGCTGGGATTAGTTCTGCCTAGCCTGCTTGATGGCCCATTAAGGACCATCAGCTATACAATGGACCCACTGAGAGAAGGCCAATATGCCTTCAGACTCAGCAAAGTATGCAGGAACTGGCCCATGTGACTCCAGGCTCCATTTTGCTGTAATTTTCCACAGTAAGAACAAAGAGGTGTTCTTACACCTGGAAAAGATTATATAAGGCTGATGCCTCATCTCCATTTGGTCTTCAATCCTGCTTCTTACCTCTGGAAGGACTTTGCTACAAGCTGAAACTTTGAACAAAGGACTGAATGACCCATCCCAGCGGGGGATGTATTCCAGAGACTTAATTTGAACCTGCAGTTTATTCTATCGCTGCTGCAAGCCTGAACCAAGAACTTTGCCATTACTGTATGTCATTGATTCCATTTAACCAATTCTAACTCTCATCTCTATCTTTTTTCTTTTATCAATAAACCTTTCGATTTTAGATTCTAAAGGATTGGCAACAGCGTGATTTGTGGGTAAGATCTGATTCGTATATTGAGCTGGGTCTGGGGCTTGGTCCTTTGGGATCAGGAGAACCTTTTTCTTTTACTGGGGTCTTGGTTTTCATAACCATTTGTCCCCATAACGAGTGGCACTGGTGGTGATACTGGGAAACTGGAGTGTCTAAGGAGATTGCTGGTGAGACTTGCGGTTAGCCAGTGGGGTGAGACCGAAGTCCTCCTAGTCTGGCTGGTTTGGTTTGCCTTAGAGGTGGAAAAAACCCCAGCCTTGGGCTGTAACTGCCCTGTTTGAGCAATTTGTCCTGAGTTGGCACTCTCAGTTGGGTTCCGCCAGAACCGCATCGTCACACTGGGGACTACAGGGAGGAGGTTGGTAGGATCACTGAGCAGATGTTACAGATCATCCAAGATACCGGATTCCGGGCTAGCAGAGCCAAGGCCCAGCTGGCACAGCAAGAGGTAAAATACTCAGGGGTCATGTTGGGAACAGAGGGACGAACCCCAGACGCACAACGGGTGGAACTGATTGGAAAACTTCCCACCCCGACTGATGTGGCATCTTTAAGAGCCCTTTTGGGAACCTGAACTTCTTGAGAGATGTCACTGAAATGTTGCCCATGGGGCTTTCTCCCACAGAAAGGGCGGCAATGGGAGTGGGGCCTGACCAGGCAAAGGCATCACTAACCCTGAAACAGGATTTGGCCCAGGCCCCGGCCCCACAAGTCCAAAGGTGGGAGAACCATCCATCCTGCAACTGCCTAATAATGACGTAGCACTGGGAGCAGCGCCCCACTGAGAGCCCACAGCCCCAGCGACCCATGGCCGGGCTCACAGCGCCCCCCTGAGAGCTTACAGCCCCAGCGACCCACAGCCCGGCCTGGTTTACAGCGCCCCAGAGAGCCCACAGCCCCAGCACCCCATGGCCCAGCTCACAGCGCCCCACTGAGAGCTCACAGCCCCAACACCCCACGGCCCAGCTCACAGCCCCAGCGCCCCACTGACAGCCCACAGCCCCAACGACCCACGGCCCCGCTCATAGCCCCAGCACCCCACTGAGAGCCCACAGCCCCAGCACCCCACGGCCCGGCTCACAGCCCCAGCGCCCCACGGCCAGGTCACAGGGGAGCTGTGACCAACAGGGCACTTTCTGTGATGTTTCAATGAATGCTGTGCCCGGCAGTGACTGAGGTGAGCAGGGCTTGCTGCCGGGCGGGTACCCTGGGTGGGCACAGAAGGGTACGGTGCTCCTGAGGAAGATGCCTGGGTCACCTACTGAGTGGGGCTGTGAAGACTGCCTAGAAGGAGCTCATATCAAAGGGAACTCGGGGAACCCCCAGGACTGGACATCTGACACCCCCCAGCAGGAAGCTCCAGCCAGCGAGCAGGGAGCTCAGCAGGGCTCTGCCAAGGACAATGCCCAGTGTCGGGTGTCTGAGCTCAGTGACACAGGCTGTCCCCAGAGAGTGACAGACACAGGTACTCAGGGCAGGCTGTAGCTGTGAAACAGCCACACCTCTGAGCGACACAGTCACACCGACCTAACCCCCCATGCTAGGGTGACCATACACCCGTTTTGGCTGGGACAGTCCCTTTTCTAAGCCCTGTCCCGGTTGTCCCGACTTTTTTCCCCAAAAGGAGGCATTTGGCCTGTTTGCTGTTGCGCACTTCACCAGTTGGCAAGAGGAAACGGGACAAATGCCCACTTTTGTCAACTCAGTGGGGTGGGGGGGAACATGCAGTCTACACCCAAATACATCCGTTTTACTCAGTATAAAGCTTATACAGGGTAAACGCATACATTGTTCGCCCTCTAGAACAGCTCTTGTTCCAGCTCAGGTGGTAGCTAGGGGATTCTTCATGATGGCTCCTCTCCCCCCTTTGTTCTGTTCTACCCATGTATATATCTTTTGCATAAGGGGGGAACCCTTTGTCCCTCTCTGGGTTCCCACCTGTGACGCAACAGGGACCAGGGCGGATTTGACCTGGGAATGTTGCAGGGGAGTTACATGGGGGATGGGAAGGAAGCTACCTGAGCTGTAACCTGAGCCAGGAGGGGGTTGGGAGAAGTGACACCTTCTGGCCGGGAGACTGGATAAAGGAGAGGAGGAGCAGGGGGAGGGGGAGAGAGCTGCTGGAGGAGTTTTTGGTTTCAGTTTTGGGCTGGGTGGTGCAACGCAGGGAACCCCCAGGCTGGGGTCTAAGCTCCCTGCCCCCACAAGGACTTGACTGAGGGGTCCTGGCTGTACCTACAAGCCCTGTTTCAGACTGCGTTCCTACTGTCCAATAAACCTTTCGTTTTACCGTCTGGCTGAGAGTCCCGGTGAATCGCAGGAAGAAGGGTGCAGGGCCCTGACGTCCCCCCACTCCGTGACACCACCCCTCCCTCTCAATGGAAAGACAGCAGGTTAAAGATGGATTCTAGTTCAGGTGACATGATCACATGTCACTGCAGGACTTCATTACCCCCTTGACAGCACACAGGTATACAGGAAGACTCACAGGTAAAACACAGCCATCTGCAGACAATGGTCCTGGTTAATGGGAGTCATCAAGATTGCAAACCACCATCAATGGCCCACACTTTGCATAATTACAATAGGCCCTCAGCGTTATATTTCATATTTCTAGTCCCCGATACAAGAGTGGTACATTTATACAAATAGGATGATCACACTCAGTAGATTATAAGCTTTGTAATGATACCTTACAAGAGACCTTTTGCATGAAGCATATTCCAGTTACATTATATTCACTCATTAGCATATTTTTATAAAATCATATAGAGTGCAATGCCACAGGGACAAGCGGTGATGCCAGCCCCCCACAGGGGGAGGCAGCGTTCCAGCATGGGGGGGGGCAGCAGGGTCCCAGCGATGGGCAAGAGCCTCGGGGGGGAAGGGGGGCACTCAGGCGAGCGGCTGGAAGGGTCCCTACCCCATGCAGACGGCGCTACGGTGGGAGAGCTTCCCCAGGGAGGTGGATTAACTACACTTTCCCAGCAGCAGAGAGCATCTTCGGTAAAGCGCTGCAGGGGTGCAGCTGTGCCCAGAGGCAACCAAGCCGGATGCTGCAGCTCCTGGCCACATGCGGGGAGAACTGGCCTGGGCAGTCCGGAGCCGCTGCCTCTCTGGGCTTCCCGGTGCTGGGTCCAGTTGACTGACACACCTGCTCTGGGGGGAAGGGCTGCCTGGTGTCGCTGCAGGTCCTGGCTGAGCGCACGGGTCCCTGCGGAGTAGACAAGGCCCCCCCAGGAGCCCAGCTCAGTGGGATTTGCAGGTTGAAGCAGGAGGGCTGGAGCCCAGAGGCTCCGTCTCGGAGGTGGGGAGGCCATGTGGCCTGCCATGGAGGGGGATCCCTGGGGTTCCTGCCAGGGACTGTTTGAAAGCGGAGGTGCAGCCCGGACCCCATAGACTTCTGACAGCCCCACAGGGCCCCGTGCAGCTCCTCCCGGACATGCAGCGTTAGGGGAGCAAACATGAGCTCTCAGGCCCCAGGCTGCCAGGCCAGCCCCTCAGTCAGCAGCCGGCAGGGGGCTGGGCAGAGCCAATGGTGCCCAGCAGCAAGGCGGACGGCACCCACTCCCTCCCCGGCCCAGCCCTCGCTGCAGGGACATGGGCCGAGCACAGAGCTCACCCCTAGAGGGGAACAGGCAGGGACGGGGCACAGAGCCCAGACTGGAGCCAGCGTGTAGGACAGAGGCACTGTCCATCCAGTGCCCAGGCAGGAGGAAGTGGGTGCGATTCCCTTGTCCTGCCAGGGACCCCCCCCACTCACATACCCAGCCAGGAGGCCAAGGGGAACCCGACCCCGGGCAGGGGCGATAGAGAGGGCAGGGCACTGCAGGCAGGAACCCCCGGACAGAACCCCCCAGAGGCTGGCCCCACTCTGCAGGCCCAGGCCGTCCCACAGGCCCACCCCACTCGCTACGGGGCCATATGGGGCGCTGGCAGCTGGGATCAGGGCAGAGCGCAGTGAGCACTAGGCCCAGCTCCCCTCCCCCTGCTGTCCCAGTGCCTCATTCCTCAGCCGGTCTGGATGGGCTGAGTGACGCTGGCCAGAGCCGCAGCGGCCCGGAGACACAAGCGTACACAGCTGTCAGCGAGCCGCCTGCTGCCAAAGGGGGGAGGGGGAGCCGGAGCCCAGCTGGCCAGCAGCGCACACGAGGGCCCAGCCTCCTCCGGCTCGGGGCCAGCCGCTCGGCCAAGGCCCCGTTCCCCACACCGGACAGTCCTCCCCTCCCCGTGCATGGGGGCCTGCTGCCGGCCAAACCTGCAGGCCACAAATCGCCACCTCGGGGCGGGGCCGGATTAACCTTTACTGGGCTCAGCGTCAAACATATGTGTGGCCCCCCATGTAGGCAGTGGAGCCTGGCACGGGGAGGTCAGTCCCCAGAGCAAGGGCTGGCCAGGGGCAATGGGGCACGGCCTGGTAGGGGCGGCCCCGCTCCACCCAGCCCAGCGCGAGGGCACTATTTACAGACCGGCAGCTGCCAGACGCACAATGGCCCGCCTGGCCCTGTGCTGCCAGCATGTCCCTTCCCCTCGGGGGTGGGCCTATGCCGTGCCACACAGCTCCCCCGCCCAACACCCCCCCCCAACTCCCTATGGCCAGAGCCCCCCCAGACCCACTATGCCCAGCGCCCCCCCGACCCCACACACAAATGCCCAGCACCCCCCACAGAACCCCCACTCCCTAGTGCCCCAACACATGAAGATCTTCCTCCGCCCCCCCCACAGCCCAGCACACACACCCCCGGAGACCCCCTCCCCCACGCCCTGCCTCCCGGCCACTCACCAGCCCTGCTGGGAGGCGACTGTTTGCCGGTGATGCCAGCCAAGCTCCATCACCAAGCCCTGTTACGAGCAGGCCTGGAGACGCAGGGCCCTGGAGCCCGCTTGGCATGTCTCCCCCCCCCCACACACACACAGGACTGAGCCAGTGCTCAAGCTAGGGGATGAGCTAAGGGCATCTTGCCAAGCTAGGGCCCGAGGGAGCCAGGGATCGGGTGCTGCAGATGCCCTCTGGGTGGCTCAGGCTCTGGTCCCACCTGTCACCGAGTCCCCGGGCGATGCTCTGGAACTGCTCCCCACAAAGCCAGGCAGGACTTTGGGGAGCCTCCTCTCCCATGGAGCAGACTGTCTTCAGGGCAAGAAGCTCACACGGCTTCACCTCCTGGGTCTGACCTGGGAGCATTCAGCATATGCCCCTCCGTGCGCTTCCCACAGCAAGTCCGCCCAGGTGGGGTCCTGGGGGAGCCAGAGGGTCCTGCACCCCCACTTCGCAGTCAGACGTGACTTTCAGCCAGCCAGTAAAACAGGTTTATTCAATGACAGGCACATGGTCTAAAACAGAGCTTGTAGGTCCAGAGAACAGGACCCCTCAGCTGGGTCCATTGTGGGGCCCAGCGAGCCCGACACCCCCGTCTCCCTCACTCCCCGTCCCCAGCCAGCTCCAAACTGAAACCCCTTCCAGCCCTTCCTCTCTGGCCTTGGTCTCTTTCCCGGGCCAGGAGGTCCCCTGACCTCTTTGTTCTCCCACACCTTTAGCATCCCCTTGCAGGGGGGAAGGGCCTGGCCATTAGTTGCCAGGAGACAGAGTGTCGGTCAGAAACTGAGGCACCCACACAGTATTCAGAGGAAACATTAAGAACAGTCCCACTTCGTCACATCACCTGTCTGAGCCTGGGGCGCTCTCGGCCCCAGGAGGAGCCCACCTGCCCTGCCCTGCCCTGGGGAGGTGTGGCAGGGCCAGCGGGCAGGAAGGGGGCAGGAGGTGCTGGCTGCAACTTGGCTCCTCGGCCAGCGGGGCGATGCCAACCTCCAGGCCAGTTAACTATGGATGGGAAAACACCGAAAACAGCCTCCCGCAGTGCATCAGGGCGAACCGGGCCAGCTGGAGCCCCGGGCCACCCCCCAGCAGTGGCGCTTCTCCAGCCCCCCCACCAGGGCAGAGCCTGTCTGTCACGGGAGTGAGCAGCCCAGAGCATGCGGGGTAAGTGACCCTCGTCCAGCACTGCCCCCCC
>NW_020696311.1:0-6169 GCF_002925995.2 Terrapene triunguis | reverse complement strand
TTTACAGCCCCCTCCTCCCGCCCCAGAGTCCCAGCCCCCGCCCGGCTTTACGGCCCCCTCCTCCTGCCCCAGAGTCCCAGCCCCCGCCCGGCTTTACAGCCCCCTCCTTCGTGCCCCCAGCCCAGCATTACAGACAGCCACCCCCGCCTGGCTTTACAGACCCCTCCTCATGCCCCCAACCCCCTGGTCCAGCATTAGACCCCCCTCACCCACCCCCATGTTCCAGCTCCTTGCCCCTTCAGGCCTGAGAGAGCAGCTCACGTCCCACCTGGCTTACAGCGGGACCCCCTTGGCTTATGGGGAGAGGAGCCCAGGAGTGGGACTGTCAGGCCTGCACCAGACACAGCCTATCACCCCCGACACTCCCCCCACAAGCTGCCCCCCAGCCCAGGGGCAGGAATTGCCCAGTTGTGCCAGGACCCGTTGTCCTTAGGTCCCCGCTGCGGGTGCAGAGCCAAAAGGGGCCGGCAGCTGGGAACCAGGTCTGTTTACGCTGCTGGCCGGAACCGGGGAAGGCTGCTGAGAGCCGGAGGCAGCTGCCTGGGCGAGAGCAGAGACACCTGGTGTGGGAGGGCTGGCTCCCCCCAGGGACGTGCTCCAGGCCCTGCATCCACCCCCAGCGCTCACATGGGGCCTGCAGGAGGATGGCTCCTAGCACCAAGCAAAGGGCCAGACCCCTAGGCCATGGCCCCCACTCAGCCCCACACTGCAGGGGCCACGTGTGCATCTCCGCTCCCCTCTGCAGAGCCTGGCCAGCAATACCCCGCAGCCCCCCACTGCGAGACCTGGGCCATGGCTCAGGGCCCAGCCACATTCTCGTGCACAGCTGGTGGCAGCCCTCCTCCCCAGAGCTAGCCGCACTTCAGCAGTGTTCATCACACTCCAAGCAGCTGCCAGCCGCTCCCACACGGCAGTCCGGCCTCGCTGGGCACCCGGCCATCAGCAGGACAGTGGAACTAGAGCAGGCAGTGGGTGAGGACTGGTGGCAGCAGGGGTAGCCACGGGGTGGGGCAAACAGCAGAGCAGCCGGCCTGCCACCACTCCATTGCGTGGGAGCACTCAGCCTCCCTGGGCAGCCTGCAGGGAAGAGACCGTACAAAGCAGGGATGTGGGGCAATGGCACACACACTGGGTGCCTGTGGGCACTAGCTCATGGCAGGCTAGCCAGTGCCACACGGCTACAGCAAGGCTGGGGCAGGGCTGGAGCATCAGCCCTGGGTTCCAGCCGGGGAGGGACTTGCCCAGGGTCCCCCAGCCAGCCGTGGTTGGAAGAGGAACGCCCCACAGGAAGGGACGGGGTGACTGCCTCTCCTTTCCCTGCCCCACCCCACTGCCAGATCAGGGCTTACTGGGCAGGAGGCAGAGACACTGGCGGGTGCCTGGCTCGGCTGCTCTTCCCCAGCCGGCGAGGGCAGAGCCATAGGACGGGGCGCACGGGACCGGGGCGCCAGACACACTGCGTGCTACAAGGGCCACATGGGGACCATGGCTCTCGCCCGCTGAGTGCTGGAAGGTGCTGGGGAGCGCAGGCACTCAGCCCCCCGAGCCAGCACCCAGCTGGCTGTGCGCACGTCGTGCCAAGGGCTGCCCTGGCGCCAAGAGCCACCCACCCTGCAGCAATCCTCAGCACCGCTGACTGATCGCCACGCCGCGCCGCCGGGCCTCGGCAGGCCGTTAACTCAAGGGTCTGTCTGCCCGTGATGGACGGCGCTTTCACACGCACACAAATAATCATAAATCGCCACCAGGCAGCGCAGTGGGTGAGCGTGCAAGAGCACACAGGGACAGGCATGGGGACTCCACAGACTGCCAGGCCCCACAGCCCTGCCCCCATGGCCCCTGGGCTCTCTCTACCCCTCTTGGAAAGTGGTCATGGCAGGGTACTGGCTGGCTCTGGAAGGCGGGACAGGACTCAGGGCCTTTCCCCTCTAGGGGGCACCGCCTCCGATCGGGCCCCAGCGCAGGAGACCGGCTGTTCGGGGCCTGGGGCCGTTCCCCTGCAGACAAATGGCTAGCCCAGTGTTCTGGCTTTGGCACAGAACATGGGACCCCACGGCCCAATGCCCTGCTCCAACAGACACCCCAGGATGCTGGGCCCCGTGGCTGGCGGTGGGTTGCCTCTCTGATGCCTGCCATTCCATGGCTCTCCTGCCCCCCGGCCAACACCCTTCATGGGAGCGATCCTGACGTCCGCCCAGCACAGGCCCTGCCACCCCACAGAGACGGCGCACGCTGGGGGGCAGGAAGGGACCAGCTCCGAACACCTCCCCCAGCCCTGGGACTGGACCGTCACCTCAGTGCTGAGGCAGAAGGGGTGCCACCTCCTCCCTTCCCCCCCTCACATCTATAAGTGGTGCTGCATCCCCACAGCCCCGCCCCCCACAGCCACCCGAGGTGCCACGTCCCCCTGCCCAGCCCCCCATGCCCATGACAGGCAACATGTGCCTGCACCCAGCCCCCCCCACACTCCAGCAGGGCGCTGTGCCCCCCTGCCCGGCCCAGCCCCCCCACCTCCCAGCACGGCGCCGTGTGCCCACACCGGGCCCCCCACCATAGCACCGCATGCCCATGCCCAGCCCGGCCCCCCACCTCCCAGCACGGCAGCGCAGCCCAGGGGGTCCCTACCATCCTTGCGGTAGAAGCAGATCTCCACCTTGCGCTCCTCGGAGCCCAGCAAGGCCTGCGCGATCTGGGTGGTGGCGCTGCGCTGGGTGCGGGGCCCATACAGGAAGTCACAGGTGCATGGCTTCTGCATGACCTCGGCCCGCGTGTACCCGCACAGCTCGCAGAAGCCATCGTTGCAGTAGATCACGGCGCAATTCTCCACCCGGGCGTTGGCGATGATGAACTTCCGGCCTGTGGGGGAGAGGCAATGAGAAGATGGGCGGCTGGCAGCACGGCTACCCATGGGGCTGCCCCCCCAGCCCGCCCACTCCCACCCCCGCCCAGAGAGGCGCCAGGCTCCCACCCCCATCAGTCAGACCCAGCCAAGGCAGCTCCTGCCTCCATTCAATCCGGGTTCACCAGCCTGCTGGGGTCTCTCCTTGGGGGCCAGGGCCGATGCGGAGGGAACTGGGGTTATTTAGTCTGCAGAAGAGAAGAGTGAGGGGAGATTTGATAGCTGCTTTCAACTACCTGAAGGGGGGTTCCAAAGAGGATGGAGCTCGGCTGTTCTCAGTGGTGGCAGATGACAGAACAAGGAGCAATGGTCTCAAGTTGCAGTGGGGGAGGTCTAGGTTGGATATTAGGAAACACTATTTCACTAGGAGGGTGGTGAAGCACTGGAATGGGTTACCTAGGGAGGTGGTGGAGTCTCCTTCCTTGGAGGTTTTTAAGGTCAGGCTTGACAAAGCCCTGGCTGGGATGATTTAGTTGGGGATTGGTCCTGCTTTGAGCAGGGGGTGGGACTAGATGACCTCCTGAGGTCCCTTCCAACCCTGAGATTCTATGATTCTATGATTTACTGCAGAGAAGCGCAGCGTCCTGGCAAGGCCGGGGGGGCCAGGGACTCCATCTGCCCACGCCCCGCGGCCGCCCACAGGAGGGAATCACAGGGGAGCACAGGTGCCGCGGATCCCGCTGCTGCCCCCCATGCACAGCACGAGGGGCCGGCCCCACTGACCGGATGCCCACAGTGTCCACCAGACACCCAGCGCTGCAGATGCTGCCTCTGGGAGCAGCCGATTCTGCCAGTGCCCAGCCCAGCCGGCACAGGAGGGAAGAGCCCCACCCCCCGCCGCCCTGCGCTGGCCTTCACCCTGCTCCAGACGAGTGGAGACACTTCAGCCCCCGCCTGGCTGCGCGGGGGTCATGGGTCGGACTCTGCAAAACTATCCCAGTCTGAGAAAGCCAAACCTCGCTCTCCTGGAGCCCCTCACTGCTGCCCCGCAGCCCCCCCCGACACTGGTGCCCCTCAAACCCAACCCCCAGTTCCCTGCTTTCCTAGTCCTGAGCCTTCCCTCGCGCTGTCCCGGCCATGGCAGTGTCTCTCGCTGCTTGTTTACTCGCCGCATCCGCAGCCGCCTTTTCATTCGCGGCCCTGCCAGGGCAGTCGGTGCCAGCAGCAGCACGCTGGGGATAAACAACCGTGAGGCCTGGGCTGCAAGCTGCCTCGCCTCCCCCCCCCTGCAGGCCCCAGGCCAGGCCTCCCAGGAGCAGCTTCCTCGCTTCCCCCTGCTCTGGGGTCTCTGGCAGTGCCCTACCTGCGCAGGTGGGGGAAGCAGTTCTCTGCTGGTGCCAGTGCAGCCCTGCAAGAGGCCTTCTCCCTAGGCTGGCCACGCAGCCACTGCCACAGCTCCCACGTGGGCATCTGCCCAGAGCAGGGACATCCCAACCCTTACCCCACCCCAGCACAATAGGATTCACACCAGCGTGTGGGCTGAGGCTGCAGGCCCATGGGAGTGTGACCAGGGAACATGGGCAAGGAAGGGAGACGCACCCCACGCTACTGCGTGTAAGAACAGCCCACCACAGCACACACCCACACCAGACATCGCTCGTCACACACCAGGGCCGCCCCACCGCTAAGCTGAGAACTGACTGACTTCTTCCACCCCCAGCACCCGCCGTGCAGCGGGCTGGTGTGGAGCAGGATTCACTCCCAGGTACACAGGCACCCCAGCAGTCACGCATGGGAGTGGACATGCGCACACATACAGTCCCAGCTGGCATAGCGCGGTCCCAGCCCTTCGTCAAAGGCCGGGCTGCTGGCCCTGACCGGAGACTGATACTCCTGCAGCCCATCCCGTCCCCCAACCAGCCCCAGACCCCAGCAGAGCCGAGCCTCCTCTCCAGACAGCCCTCCTCAGAGTCACCTTCAGAGCATTGGAGGGAGGGTCAGCCCCACCCTACAGATGGGGAAACTGAGGCATAGTTACACCAGGGCAGAGACAGACATCCAGCTCAGGCACCACCAGGCCCAGCCCCACAATGATCAGCTGTCCACAAGGGCATCTCCCGGCCTGGCACACAATCTGCAGGGCTGGCACTGGGCACAGACAGGAACCCTCGTGTGCCCCACAGCATGGGCCTCTCCCCAGCCTCAGCCTCCTGGGCACATTAACTCAGTCAGGAAGCACAGATCCAATTTCCCCTGCTGCTGACTCACCAATATACTGGGCCACACACCTCGCTCCCAAGCACACAAACCTGGGGCATCCCTTTCACACACCCCCACACAGGGACACCCTTTCCCCCCATCCCCCCGCGCACACACACATACACACTGCACATGCATACCCTACACACTGCCACATAGGGACACCCTCTCCCCCGCACGCACACACACACAGCACAGCACATGCACACCCTACACACCCAGGGACACCCTCTGCCTCTGCCCCTGCCCCCCCGGGCACATGCACACACGCACACCTGAGCGCATACACACAGGGGCACCCTCTGCCCGCACCCCCACACAGAGCACACGCACACCTGAGCGCATGCAGTACAGGTGTACTGCACGTACATACACAAGGGCTGGGGGGCACCCCTACACACACACACACACACAGGTGCTGGGGGACACAGGGGCACACGCAGGGCACCCCCGCACACACACACAGGGGGACACACACACACAGGGGCTGGGGGACATGCCCAGACACACACAAGGCACCCCCCTCACACACACACACGCAGGGGCTGGACGACACAGGGGCACACACAGGGCACACACACAGGGCACCCCCCCCACACACACACAGGGGCTGGGGGACATGCCCGGACACACACAAGGCACCCCCCTCACACACACGCAGGGGCTGGAGGACACAGGGGCACACACACACACACAGGGGCACACACAGGGACACACACACGCAGGGGCTGGGGGACACTCCCGGCCCCGCACTTACTCTGCCCCTCGAACTTGCGGATGATGGTGTCCAGGAAGGTGTTCTGGGGGGCGACGTGCCCGCGCCGGACGGGCATGCTGCTTATCCCATGGGGCGGCCGCCGGCCCCGGCCCCTGTCCCCGGGGCCCCACTAGCCCGGCGCCCCAGCAGGGCCCTGCCTGGGCCCGTCTGTCCCGGGCGCGGGGTCAGTCCCCGAGGCGCGGGCGGAGGGTCCCGCTGCGCTCGGCTCCGGGGCTCCGGCGGGCGGTTTTCCAGCCCGGGGCTGCGGCTCGGTCCGCGGCGCCTGCTCCGGCCGCCCGGCGGCGAGGGGGCGG
>NW_020696310.1:0-2724 GCF_002925995.2 Terrapene triunguis | reverse complement strand
CAGGAAATTTTAGGCTCAGTGATGTCCTCAGTTGTTGCAGGAGAAAACAGAACCCTATATGCAGATTTTTAAAAGTTAAAAACACAAACCTATCACATTTTAAAAACCCTGTTCCATTGGCATGGAATTAAATATATGGAATATATTGGCATGGGATTATATATATATATATATATAAAATGTATTTTAGATTTTTTTAATTTAGTTTTTTTAACAATCTTTTCATTAATTTGACTCTAAAAGCCCCTTCACACAACTAATTTTTGCTAACAGATTTAGGGGCTGACATTTTAGACACATTCATTTTAAACACATTCATAATCTTTATGACTCCTTACACTGAAGCACTTGAAAACTGCAATTTTAACAGAATCCAGGAGTTGCTCTCTCCATGTGTGCTGAATTTATACAATAATTGATAATATGTGAAGGAAAAAAAATCCCCAAATAAAGTATAGAAGTGATATTCAGAGGAGGAAATGTGTGCAGAAATGCATAAATGAATGCTTGCAAAAGTGAAATTGGAGCTGGCAATTTACACATATTAACATCATGCATAGGTTGATTTTGATTTTTAACTGTTTTTAATTAACTGGGTTTATAAAACTGGACAGTAAGGAATAGCATGAAAGAATAATAAAATAAATATGTAATCCAATATGGAGTTTTTCCAAATCCAGTTATCCCAATAAGTCTTAAGCAACAACCCACCTATTGATAACAGCAGCATTTTAATGTATAAAACATCACATTCTATCACAAATCCTGATAACCTTTACCATTTAATGCAGACTGAGGTAGGGTGACCAGACAGCAAGTGTGAAAAATCGGGACAGGCGTTGGGGGAGTAATAGGATCCTATATAAGAAAAAGACCCAAAAATCAGGACTGTGCCTATAAAATCGGAACATCTGGTCACCCTAGACTGAGGGTTTCTCCAGAAAAGATTGCCTTTAATATACAGACTGTTGGATTTTAAAGTGTGGGGGACAAATTATGGGGGGAGGGGGGGCATTGTCACTTGGGGAAATCACTGTTAGTACCTTCTTTAATATCCCTACAATAGACTGATATCTTGCTCTGTTGGAGGACCTGCTGTACATGGTTTTGCTGTTTCTGGAAGGATTGCAAGCCTGTATGCAAATCATGAACTTGGCTGGATTTCTGAAAAGTAATTTATAAACTTTAAATAATTTTGGAATACATTTGTCTTGCTATGCTTTTGTCAAGTGACCAAAACTTTCTCATCCACCAAATGTTAAACAGCTTAAATCTTTTTCTGGTAATTTAGCAATATCAGAATCAGAAAACATAAATTAGTGTCTCTTCTCACATGTGGATAGAGACTGACAGTTTGTCTGCCTCAAGCATAAATAAGAAAAAATCAATGAAGTAAGCTCAAAAATCAATCTGGATCTTAAAAAAAAGTAAAACCCTTGTTTATCTCCATTTCTGATTGTGATCTGATTTATAAATTTAGCTACTTTCTTGGGATTTACAAAGCTGACCATGTGTCATTCAAAATTAATAATAGTTCAGCCAAAAAAAGTGAAGAACAAAAAGAAAATGTAATCAGGCCCTAGAAGAGCCATAACACCCTGAAATAGCGTTATCCCCTTTGCCTTATTAATTGTAACTCATAGTCCCAGATACGATCATTCACATAGTTGCAACCACCCGTGATAGTGTTTACTGCTCAGTTTCTTGGATGGGAGAAATCTTGCAGATTGTAACATCATTAATGGTGTATAAACCAAGATCAACAGTTTGTCCTCTGAGGTCATGAGTTGAAATCCCGTCCCTATTGAAGTCAATAGGAGTTTGCCATTGAAGTCAATGGAGCCAGAATTTGACCCAAGGAATAAGTGAGCCCAAGCATTTGCATTAACTCATATGAAATTTGAGTCTTATTTCACAGAGTTCAACCTATTTATTGTTTCTTTTATTTGTTTGATAATCTCCATAATAATTAAACTGAGGTTCTTCACTAGCCAACCTAGCAAAGTGACTCTAATAGAACAACTCAAGATGTAAAACAGCTCAAATTTGTGGTTATAAAAAAAAAAAAAAAAAAAAAAAAAAGTGATGCAACTGATTTTCCGTTCACCAAAGGTTTCTTTTATTAATCACCACTATATATTATTTGAAATGCTCTGTCAGTAGTAGTAGCACCAAATTATGGTGCTCTAATAGATGAATATGTTCTTATTTCCTAAACATTACTGGACTAGACATTCTTACTTTTACTCAAAGATATGACATTTTTAATATTATTGGGGGATGGCTAGGTTTTTTCTTGGATAAAATAAGAAAAAGAAAACCTTTCTCCATCCTAAGAGCAATACATTTTTGACAGATTAGAAATGGGGGGGATGAATGGAAGCAAACCCACAAGCCTGATAGTGCTTAGATGCCACGGAGTTTGGGCACTTTATAAATACGTAGGTGGCTGATCCATAACATCCTTTTCTCTTCAGACCAGTTTGATTTCCCCTTCTCCAAAGTCTTCATTTTTAAAAAGTTTGGCTGTGCTTGGAGTGCACAGAATTCTCTTCTCTATTCTCTAGAGTGTGAAAATATGGAAAACTCTTGCTCTGGGTTGCGCTATCTACTCAGACTAGACTGCTGTACCATACTGATGTACTCCCAACAGAGCAAAACATGGCTGTCAGTCATGATCTAGGTGAACTGCTATCTGCTTGAAAAGCTGTTTGTGGTAGTGCT
>NW_020696309.1:0-3863 GCF_002925995.2 Terrapene triunguis | reverse complement strand
GGGGGGTTCTCTGCCCGGCGACAGCTGCCTGCTGTCGGAGTCTACAGGCCCCGCCCCGCTGCAGCACGCAGAGGAGTGAGACCTCCCTGCCTCTCTGTGTGCCGGGGCAGGGGGAGGGCTGTGCTCTGCAGGCTCCTGCCGGCCAGGCGGGGGGCCCCGTGGGCTGGCGCCGCCGCGCCGGGAGCTCTCAGCTGCGCGCTGCCCCAGGGCCCAGGGAGGGAAGGTGAGTGGCGCCGGCGTTGCCGGCTTGCCGCGGTTCCCCCAGTGCGGCTGCCCTGTCCTCGCTTTTAGGTCTTTAAATAGCCGTCCAGGGGGAAATCCCGGACATTTTTAGCTTTTTACAAATTCCCCCCGGACGGCTATTTAAAGACCCAAAAGCCGGACATGTCCGGGGAAACCCGGACATATGGTAACCCTACTAGCACCAAGATAGGTAAGTGACTGGATGAGATCAGCTCACAGACTGAGGCTGAATTTAAGCAAGAAGAGGTTATGCTGGGGGAGAGAGGAAAGAACTTTGATGTGTTTGCAGCTACAATGCAGTCTCCTCTGGTTGAAGGTGAAAACCCACAATTGGTCGATTTGGTCTGTAGTTTAGGAACACTCCTGAATTCCTCACTGATACTAAGCTCTCATACAGCAGCATCTGCAAGTAATGCTTTTTACCATCTCCAGTTGTCTAGGAGATTCCATCTCATCTTGCTGGACCTGGCCTCAGTTATAAACGTCTTTGTCATCTCTCAGCTGGACTACAGCATTGTTATATATCTCGTCATGAAGCTGTCAACACCATAGGAAATTCCAACTAATACAGAATGCAGCAGTGCATCAGAACTGTCCTCCACTATTGACCCTGGCTTTCCATAGAATATTGAGTCAAGTTCAAAGTCTCGGTCGTTATCTTCAAGGCACTCCATGGACCGGGCCCAGAATATGTAAAATGTTGCGTAAAGCTCTGGGATGAAGATCATGACTGATAACTCCACTCCTCAGTCACAATGGAACTTTCTACCACAAAGATAAAGCTCATCTGTGCATGAGACAGAGCTATTTCATGGGCTAGTTTGAGATTGTGGAATGAACTCCCACAGAAACTAAGGGCCATTACAAACCCAAACAACTTCCTCTCCAAGTGCAAGGTGTGCTACAACCTTGCCTTCTCGAATATAAATACATGGCAGCATGTACATTAAAACAGAAACAAAATCCTACCAAATCAAAACACTATATTGCATGCATTCTTCTTCCCCGTGGAAGAGGATGAGAGAATTAACCATACATAACAGATGTTAGTCACAATGCACTGCAGGAAGGAGTTCGGATAGTACAGCGATAAGGGCCGTATAAGAACCTACAAAAAATAAAATAGAATAGACTCATTTTAGAACTGCTATAGTATTGTGCAGTCATTATGCAGAAACAAGAGAAAAGTTCTTTGCAGGATATTTGTTGAGGAAAAATGGTGATAAATATGATATTTCTGATCTATTTTTCAAGGCACTTAAGGTCCTCAAATGTCAGTTCTGTCTGTGTGTTCAGATAAATATTCCTACATGGAATGTAAAAGCCTGGATTAGCCTCAAGTACAAGAAAAGAAATTGACAGTTTTGGCCAAGGATAAAACAATTAAGAATGATTCAGAAACAAAAGCCACATATTTAAATGAATTCTAAGTATGCCCAGCCTTTGCTTTCTTCTTCTCAGCTGACTAAGAATTAGTACCTCTGGGAGGGTGACCAGACATGTGGTTTGGCAGGCCAGATTGGATAGTTCCATTGTGTGGATGTCGGTTCAATTCACATGACAAGAGGGTAGGGGCATTTGCTTATATTATCTAAACAAAATTCTCATTTAATAAATTCTGGTTCAGGCTTCCCACTCACTTTCAAAGCAAAATATTCTCTGCGTACCTCAAAATAGGCAAAGTGATGTGTATGGTTAAATAGCCATAATGCATTCAGTTTCCTACATAGCAATAAACTGGTCTCACAAATCTGGCTACAGAAGTTAACATTAAATTAAGGTTCTTATTAGCTGTAGAACAGACAGCCATCAAATAGTTTAGCTAACTTTCTATGTTTCACAAAAGACCCATTCAAATTTGCTGCTTTAAGCAGAATCAGTTGCCATGCATCTATGAAAGTGCATTCCTGATATTGTATACTTTTATTTTTATAGTTTGTGTGCATAAAAAAAATTAAAAATCGCCAGCAACATTATTTTTTTTTTTTTACAATAAAGAGCTGGAGGGGCATGAAAAATTAAATCATCGACTCCTTACTAATTGTTCTGAAAACAACCAGCAGTCGGGGGGGAGGGGGGGACGGGGAAAATCACATTTTGTACATGACTATATCTGATTTCAACTAAGCCTGGCTCTAGAATCTTAGAAGAGCTTCACTTAAATTAGGTAGGTCTCTTTCTGTGCTCTTACCCCAACTTGCTACTTCTGTGTACAAACCCAAGATGAGCATTACAGTTTACAGCACATGCATATGAATTACTGTAAGAGATTTCCAGCCATGAAAACGAAACTTTTTTCTAACCTGACATCTTTTGGGTAACATGTTTCTGCCTCAAGGTCCTGAGTGGATTACATTTTTACCTGTGCATGGAGTCTACAGGAAAATATGCAGATAAATTAAATGTTTTAGCTAACTTTCCCAGACTGCATTACATGTAGACTAGGGGCCTGATTCTGAAACTCTTACGCACTTAGCAGCAGTCTCACTACTTCCATGAGGCCACCTTGTGTAAGTAAGTATTGCAGGACTCAACGTTAATTGTTGGGGTTGGGGGAAAATCAGCAATCAAAATTTCTGCTATGAAAGAAAAGGTGTAGTTCTGTTGTTTTACAAGCTTGAGCTTGAGGGACACAAGGCAGGCTGCGGCAGATCCTTTGTGCATTACTTTACTATCTCCCGCTGTGAACAAACCAGTAAGTGTCTCTCTCTAATGTAAACATCTATAACATCAAGATATGAAATCTGAGACAACAACAGACATCTCTCAGAAAAGGCAGCTTACATAGTACTGAAATAGAAATGGAGCACTATCAATGGGGATAATATCAATAGTCTACTCCAGGGGTGGGCAAACTTTTTTGCCCGAGGCCACATCTGGGTATGGAAATTGTATGGTGGGCCATGAATGCTCACGAAATTTGGGTTGGGGTGCAGAAGGGGGTGAGGGCTCTGGCTGGGGTGCGGGCTCTGGGGTGGTGCCAGAAATGAGTTCAGGATGTGGAAGGGGTTTCCGGGCTGGGGCAGGGTGTTGGGGTGCGGGAGCGGGTCAGGGGTGCAGGCTCCAGTCAGTGCTTTCCTCAAGCAGCTCCTGGAAGCAGCGGCATGTCCCCTGTCCGGCTCCTATGTGGATGTGTGGCCAGGCGGCTCTGCACACTGCCCCATCCGCAGGTGCCGCCCCTGCAGCTCCCGGCCAATGGGAGCTGCGGGGGTGGTGATTGGGGTGGGGGCAGCACACAGAGCCCCCTGGCTGCCCCTAAATGTAGGAGCCAGAGAGGGGACATGCTGCTGCTTCCGTGAGCCTTGTCACGGGCGCACAGAGCGGACTCCAACCCACTTCCCGGCTGGAGCGCAGGAGCAGGCATGCCCCAGACCCCGCTCCCCAGCAAGAGCTCAAAGGCTGGATTAAACTGGCTAGAGGGCCGGGTGTGGCCAGCAGGCCGTAGTTTACCCATCCCTGGTCTACTTCCTGGTATTTTATCCATTTATGCACCTGAAATGAAGGCTCATTCCACTGAAAGCCTTTAATATTGTAAAAAGCAACAGAGGGTCCTGTGGCACCTTTAAGACTAACAGAAGTATTGGGAGCATAAGCTTTCGTGGGTAAGAACCTCACTTCTT
>NW_020696308.1:0-5508 GCF_002925995.2 Terrapene triunguis | reverse complement strand
AGGAGAGTATGTGTCTCCTTTTCGTGGTGTACAGTTTTGTCTTTAGGGGTTAAGTTTGGTTATTTGGTCTCTTGATCATGTGAAGTATTGAACCATAATAGTCAAACAATTAGCTAAAGCAATAGGCCTATATCTCAGGAGCGCCTTGGTGAAAGAACATCAAATATGGCCCACCAACCCTTCCCTTACTCCTATTGAGGCCCAGCAAATTACATAGCAATGTCAGTAAGCATGTAAATTTGAGAGCACTTAGAAAAATGAGTTGTTGAATAATAAGCTTGTCTCAACTATACACTAGCATGTTGTTGTTGTTGTCCTGGTGCATTTTCCAGCAAAGTTCACAGTGATTGGACCCCATGACCCTATCCTTGACATCCTGGGTCAGGAAACTGTATTACCCTGTCACCTGTTCCCCAGGATGAGCGCTGTAAACATCAAGGTGAGATGGTTCCGATCTCAGTTTTTATCCTTTGTGCACCTGTACCATGATGGGAAGGATCAGTATGAAAAGCAAATGCCAGACTATCAGGGAAGGACAGAACTTCTGAAAGCTGGACTCACAGATGGAAATGTTCCCTTGAGGATTCTCAATATCAGACACTCTGATGAAGGACAATATTGCTGTTTTGTTCAAGATGACACTTTTTATGAAGAAACTGTATTGAAACTGCGGGTAGCAGGTCAGTTCTTTGTGTCAATTTTATCTTTGTGTGTGCTGCAGGCTTTATTTTTTTCTATTACTGTAACTTTGACTCTCTGCTTGTGAATTATTTTACAATAACACAGGGCTCTTTCCCAACATGTTATTAAAAACATTTTCAGGATGGTCAAGGCACTTTCTTGCCCAAAAGAAATTCTTGATTGACTTCAAAAGGGGTCCTTAGTTAGGAGGGAAAAACTTCTGGACACAGATGGCCTTCCAATTGCTCTGCAGTAATTTCTAGGATGTGTGACTACAGTGGGACTGCCAGACTTTTATGGCTTTCTGATTGGTTCACTGTTGGTTGTTACTTAGGGGTGTAGTCAAAATCAAATGCAGCCTTCTTATTTGTTGAGATTGTATAATGGTGGTGGGGAGGGGAAATGATGTTTTTACCAATCTTAGATGAGACTGAGCATTTCTCCGCTGATGCTTTGACACTGTAACCATGATACCAGTTAGATTTTTTTTAAAAATAACTATATCTATCCAGTGCACTAATGATCATATTTTGAAAAAGTTCAGATCCTATTCAGGTATCTAAATGAAGTGGTCATGTCTCCAAAGGTGCTTAGCACTCAGTTGCTCCTGTGTTGATAGGACAATATTTTCTACTGACTCAGTGAAATTATTTTAAATATTTGTTCAGACATTCCAGTATTCATTTATCCCTTCCACTGACTACCCACATGAATTAGTGCTTTCTAATGTGAGTAAGGGATCCACAAACTGTCCCTCATCCCTTATGCTTTATACATTAATTCATGGAATTAACACCTTCGTGTATTTTCCCCTTAGGTTTGGGCTCTGCTCCTCTCATCTCTGTTGAGGGTCACCAGGATGGAGGGATCTGGGTGGTTTGTCAATCAGCTGGTTGGTACTTAGAGCCCGAGGTTCTGTGGAAAGATCTCAATGGCCGACATTTACTATCACTCTCCGAAACAAAATCCCGAGGGGATAACAACCTCTTTAAAACACAAACTGCTATGGTTGTGAAAAAAAATTCAAACCAAAACTTGTCCTGTTGCATCAGGAACACTATTCTCAATCAAGAAAAGGAATCAGCTGTTTATATAGCAGGTCAGTTACCATCCAAATCCCTCTCTGAACTCACCATCACTAGAAACAAAACAAAACATAGGAAGAAAAGAACTGAAACTTCTGTGGTGGATATTTCACATACATTGAGAGGCTAGTATCTTTATGGGGTGTCACAATTCAGGCAACTTGATTCCCCTAATTGTGAGTATTCAAATTATTTTTGGATTTAATGTTAACTCTGACTCTGCTGATATTCTAGCATGTATGTACACACACACACACACACACACACACAGAAACTTCCAACATTTTTTAGAAGAAACTTTCACTCAGTCGACTGACGCAGTATGTTCCTGCAACCTTAACTTCATCTTAATGATTTTTTTGAACGTGGTAAATTTTCTACTGTGGCTTGTTTGTGATCTTGTCATTGAACCAACTCATTGTTCATTACCTGTGTGAAATGTCACCTAAGTCATGTGATGTTGTTTCTAGTGACTTTCAGTGGGACTTGTGGTCTTTCAGTCACTTTGGTCCGGATCCATAAAGGGATTCATTTTACCCTTGTCTAAACACAAAAGTTGCACTGATCAACTATTTAGTTAATCGATGCCACTTGCTTGGGTAAACACTCATATAAGTTTCAGAGTGAACTATATAGATTTAGCTTCTGTCAACTCCTTACCGACTGCAGCTAAATGGAGGTAGGGCTTTATTAAGCTAATTTATGATTTAAGGTTTTGTTCATTAATTTATTTAAATTGGTGCAACCCTCATATGTTGTCAACTCTTCTTGAACCAATTTAAGAATGACCCCATAAGAGGGTTGCCCCAGTTTCACTAAATCAGTTCACAAACCATGTGTGGAGAAGGCCTCAGGCACATTGGACACCATCTACCCCTCAGCTGGCCCCGCCACCTGCCAGACCAGAGTGGCAAATTTTGAATTTTTTTAGCACACATTGGGCTGCGGGTTGAAAACCACTGCTGTAGATGTTGATATCATCAATGTAGGTGGCCGCATAGGACCCAGGAGGCCTTAGCACTCTGTCCATCAGCCGCTAGAAAGTGGCAATGTTCCCATGAAGTCCAAAGGGCATGGTTTTAAACTGGTATCCTCCATCATAGGAAGGTTTTTAAAATGTTGTGGAGTTGTTTGCTTTTTAAATTAACTTTTATTTAGTTTGCATTATTAAACCGGTTTTTGTTTGTTTGCTTACATTATTATTAATTATTATTATTATTAGGGGGGTTAATATAACTTTTTAAAATGTGGAGAAAGACTAACCTGGATAAATTTCACACAAAAAGCTAATTTGAAAAATTGGTCAGCAATAGAGTAATTGGGTTTGTTTTTAGTATGGGGAAGAAAAGACTACGTGGGGACATGATAACAGTTTTCAAGTACATGAAAGGTTGTCACAAGGAGGAGGGAGGTAAATTGTTCTCATTAACCTCTGAGGATAGGACAAGAAGCAATGGGCTTAAATTGCAGCAAGTGTGGTTTAGGCTGACGTCCTGAAGAGGATGTTGATTTCTTTCAGTATTCACTCTCGTAGTGATGATAAAGGGAAATAAAACATAAGAAAAGGGAAACACCTAACAAAAATATATATTTATTTCTCTTTAAGTTTTAGACAAACAAGAAAAAGAAATAATTAAGTGTCATCATCCTTCCTCTGACAAGAAACTTTTTGTACCAAATTGGATCCTCACACGGGAGCTTGTTTAACTATTGTGGAGGTGTTTGCTTTTAAATTTAACTTTTAAAATAGTTGCAATATGAAACCTTTTTGGGTTGTTTGATTGCTTGATTTTTTATTATTATTATCATCCTTTTGGGGCATATGGGGGTTTGTTTTGTAATGTAATGTGGGGAAAGACTAAACTGGATGAATTTCAGACCAAATGCTAATTTGAAAAATTGATCAGCAATACAGTCATAGAGTCACAGTGTTTAAGACCAGAAGGGATGACCAGATCCTCTAGACTGACCTCCTTAAGAGGAGATTGAATAAAATAATAACCTCTCAGCCTACATTATCATATTGATGATAAAGAGAAATAAAACATAAGAAAAGGTAAACACCTAATAAACAATATTTCTGTTTAATTTTTAGGCAAATAAAACATAGAAATTGGTAAGTGTCATTAACCTTCCTCTGACAAGAAACTTTTTATACCAAATTGGATCCTCACACGGGAGCTTGTTTAATAGTAATGGAGTTGTTCACTTTTAAATTTAACTTTTAGAGGTTTTTTGCAATATTAAACCTCTTTTTTTATTGCTTGCATGCTTTTTATTATTATCATGCTTCTGGGGGACATGTTTTTTTTTTTAATGTAACTTTATAAAATGTGGGGAAATAGGGTGACCAGATGTCCCATTTTTAAAGGGACAGTCCAGTATTTCAGCCCTCCTGCAGGTGTCCCAACTTTTTCTTAAAACGGGCAAATTGTCCCATATTTTCTGTCTCCCGCCCCATCAGTACTGGTGGGTCCTGCTGCTGGCCATATCCCTGCTCTCCAGCTGCCCACCCGCCAGTGGTGAGTGTGTGTGTGGGGGGGGGGGGGACAGAGGCTGACAATGGGGTTGGGTCTGCAAGGCTGGTGGCAATGCAAAGCTGCAGCACGTGGGGCCGGCCGCTCCCCCTGCTGGTCTATCAGTGCAGCCCCTGCTGCGTGCCAGCTCTCAGCCAGCAGGGCCCCACCCACGTCCCATTTCCAGCCAGCACTGGCTGCGCACTGTGAGATGCAGTGGCTGGTGAGTGTGGGCAGGTGCCAGGCAGTGACCAGTTACATGTTGCCTCTGCTGCTCACCCATCGGCCCTTTACATGCTCCCTCTCTCGCTGTCCTCTCCTTGCTTTGCCCCTTTGTCCCCGCAGCCCCGCTGCTCCTCCATATCCCCCACCCCACCCCAACGGGGCATGTCCCACTCCCAGCACTGTGCGGAGAACCAGCCCCTCGTCGGAGCGCTCTGCTCACCAACAGTCTGGACGGCAGGCTTCTTCCTTCCCCCACTGCCTCTGGCTGGGCTGGTGCCTCAGGAAAGCTCAAGACCCTCCAACCTGGGAAGCCTCTCCACCTCTCAGA
This sequence comes from Terrapene triunguis, assembly GCF_002925995.2. Lineage (NCBI taxonomy): Eukaryota > Metazoa > Chordata > Testudines > Emydidae > Terrapene > Terrapene triunguis. The sequence goes on along the minus strand of NW_020696308.1, from coordinate 673 downwards.
TAAGCTCTGGAGTGGGGGGGAAGTGATTTCCATCCTGTTCACTCCCCGACCCTACAGGCTCCACAGTTGACCCCCAGGCAGGAGCTTATCACCCTCTTTACCTGCCCCCTTCCCCCCCCCAGCCCTGGGTCCTGACCCCAGGGAGCACAGGGCTGCTCCATCCCCGATGCATCCTCCTCTGCTGGTCAGGTTCGCTGAAGCCCCTGCAGTCAGGTTCCCTGGGCCCTGGTGCACAATGCATCCTTAGGGCTTAAGCCCTTCCTGCCTGCACTGTAGCCCAGGGACAAGAGGCGGCTGGGTTATGTCAGTGGCCAGCAGCAGCCTGGAGGTGTTAACTGCCTTTCGACACTGTGCAGGCAGGAAGGGACAAGCTGCTTCCAGTACAGGGGAGATGGGGTGGAGGGGGAGAGAGGAGCTCTGCAAAGACACAGGTCAGGTCATCCCTCCCTCGGCCCTCTTCCCTGCGGCTGGAAGCAGCTCTAGTCCCTTTCCTCCTGCACAGTGCTGAAAGGCTGCTGCTGACCACATTCTGGTGTGAACCCTGGCAGAAATCTGGGAGGGGGGGAGGGGCATGTGACCCTGTGTGCCCCACCACATGTTGCCTCGAGAAGTTGCGGCACCAGATACCAGGAGAGATGGGTCCATCCCAGGGGCCCAGCCAGGCCTGGGGGGG
>NW_020696307.1:0-12899 GCF_002925995.2 Terrapene triunguis | reverse complement strand
GGGTAGAGGTGTACTATAGTAATTACCAATTAATTATTATTTATTTATTTAATAATTTAAAAGTGTTTCCTCCAGTATCTGTGTCTAAAAGTTCTTTACATGGGGGCAAAGCTGGACAGCTAGGGCATTGGCAGTTGGATAAGGAGCCTTCCCATGGTTTCACTGACTCCTCAGCCTGGTTAGCAAAAGGGCAATTATGATACTATTAATTTAATATTGATAATGTACAGACCGTATGCTGTTAAGAGCTACAGAGGTACTACTGCGTGTTGAAATGGATGGAAGGACAATTAGATTTCGAGACATAAGGCCGTTCCCAACAGCCCACTTTTGAAATGCAGCGTAACTGCCCATGGAAGAGGCCAGGGGGTTCCCCCTCTTTCGATGATCAGGTCCCATCTGGGCACTGCAGGGAGTTGAATCACGGCTGTGATGTCACCCATCAGCTAATCACGGCTTGGCTTGGGCAATGAGTGTCCCCAGCTGTACTCTAATGGGAAAGGCTTCCCCAGGCCACCTGGTACACCTCTACCCCGATATAACGCTGTCCTCGGGAGCCAAAAAATCTTACCTCATTATAGGTGAAACCGTGTTATATTGAACTTGCTTTGATCCACCAGAGCGCGCAGCCCCGCCCCCCCGGAGCGCTGCTTTACCGCGTTATATCTGAATTCGTGTTATATCGGGTCGCGTTATATCGGGGTAGAGGTGTATTTATAGCTGTAGAACCCTTCACAGCTTCCCCAGCATGTAGAGCCTAGGGGCTCATCTACACTCAAAACACTGCAGTTGTACTGCTGCAGCACATCAGGGACAACACTGCCTGCACCAACGGGTGGGCTTCTCCCATGGGTATAGGTCCTCCACCTTCCCGAGAGGCGGGAGGGAGGTCTGGGGCAGTGTGATGTGGATTTGTCACACCCCTGAGCTGCATAGTTATAACAGACCAATTTCCTAGTATAGACCAGGCCTTACAGCTTTCTTCCCAACATCCCCATACTACAGCATGCAGCTGTCCTGCGGGAGAGAGGCTGATATTGCCCCAAGCAATTTCAACAACTGTTAGCGCTTTAAAGCTACAAGCCTCCCTCCCCGTATGCACTTTGGCTTCCTGGCACACTCACACACACACTTTCTATTCAAATAATAATGAGACAATAAACACTCCTGGCTGCGAAGGCTGAAAGGGGCAGATGTGGGATGGGGAAGAACATGTGTTGGGTAGCAGGGGTGAATAATAACTGATTCTTTATTAAAAATGCTGATTGAAGCTACCAGGTTAAACTGTGATATTTGGGCTGTTTCTTTAGATTCCAGTCGTGAATTTGAAAGAACAAGGCCTGGAAAGAATCAGCAACAGACCTTATCTGAGGAAACCATTTGAAGGTGAAACTGGACTGGATGTTCAAACTAAAGCTTGCCTTTAAACCCTTCCAGGGTGCATTTCCCCACTGTAACGGGGTTCACTCACCATTGGTGGGGCCTCCTCCTTGCAGCTCTGGGATTAGTTCTCCACCAGTCTGACGCTCCCTTCTGTCAGTTCCTTGCCCTGTGCTCTCCCTCTTTCTCTAGGACTCAGGATGCCCCTTCTTCGTGACTCAGCTCTCTGGCCAGGTCACTATAGTTCTCCCCTTCCCGGGTATGAAAGTCCCACTGGATCAGTGGCCTGCTTGCCATTCCAGTCAGCCTTCCGGTCCCAGGTCAGATCCAGTGCCGCTTTCCCAGCAGCTGGTAAGGGAACCTGGGCTGGCCCACTTCTCTGGGTTCCAGTCCAGGAACTCTGTATCTGGCAACTATAGCTCCCAGACCCTGTTGCTATTTCCCTGGTCTCCTTCCTACTTCCCTCTCTATCTTCTGGACCTCCTCTGAGTTTACCGGCCCAAACTGCCTCCTCTCAGGGAGTAACTGCAGACTACTCCTGCTCTGTCATCTTGTCAGCCTTGGTAGCCCCAAACACATGGTCCCAGGAGTAACTGCAGGCTATTTCCCCTGCAGCCCCCTTCTCTTCTTAGTTTGCTGGCTTTATACAAGCTGCCTGCCCCTGCCTAGCCAGGCTTCATCGTCAGTCAGTGTTTCAGTCTCTGGATCTCCCCCATGTGCAGTCTATCAGGTTAATTGTCCTAACATCCTGCAGTGCCTTGGGTGGTGGAGCCACCCCATGATACATACCTTCACATGTTTAGATGTCTTTGACGTGTAAACTTACCTCTGAATTGCCCTGGTTCATTAAGTTTGGGATGGGGGATAATTACGTTATCCTGTGATGTTTTTTACCCCGCAGTTACCATCTTACTTTACTATTCTTCTCTTGGAATTTCCTTTCTTTTAATTATTAAAGACTTCCTACATGAACACCAACCAAGAAACTGAAGAGAATGCTACCGTGCAGTATATTTAATGATTTAAAGATCTATAGTATCAACCTTAAATCATTGGGTTAAAATTTAACTTTCAAGGGCAGATTCACCAGTACACAGCAACCAGAGTGCATTGGCAATCAAACTGGGTTTACAGGTGCCTTGTATCACCAATGCAGTGCACAGCCATTCAAAGCTTCATACTGCTAGAAATATCCAAAGCGTGGTCTTTGGAGTTCTTGTTTAGTGTTTGTCACACTGTCTGGAGTAGCTCCCAACTGTGAGTGCCAATCTTAGGTCAGATTTAACTCTAAAATCACACCACATCAGGTTTCTCCCAGTCCCAAGAGACCTGTCACTTACCCCAAATCAATTGGTACTCCAGATCTTACACCAAAGACAACACTGGCAGCCAGTTCAGTAGAAACTAACTAAACTAACTATAGGTTTGTTGGGTAAGAAAAAAGAATGAGTTCTTGAGAATTAAAGCAGGGAAAATATAACAACAGGTGAATCACAGGGTTGTAACTCCAAATAGGGGCAGTGGTGTAATAAACTGCCACTTTCCCAAAAGTCGCTCAGGGCTACCCAGAATAACTGGGGATCTCTGTCTTCTCATTCAGTTATTCCTTCCTGTTAGAATCCAAACAGTCCAGAGATACATGCTCTTCCTTTGAACTACTACTTATAGCTTCTTCTCCAGAAAACAACCTGATCAGTGTTTTTTCTCGCACAATGGCCACTTGCTTTGCAATTAGCATTTCCAGTTACAGTCCTTCATTACCATTTCACAAGATTTCTTTGGTGAGTAATTTAGTTACAGGGTTATACACAAATGCAAATGTTGGTAATAGCAAACAGTCAGGTATTTCACTAGTTTTCATGAATTGAACACCTGAGTACATTCTCATACTAGCACACCCTTTAATCTAATGACAGGGATATACATAATGTAAATGTAATTTCAGGGGAATATGCAATGTAAATGTAATGTAATTGCAGACATCCGGTTTCGGGTAAGTGAATACGATCCCATTATCATCACTTTTGATCTCTATTAGTGTACGAGCGAATTAGTTTAAATATATACTAATTAGGGCTGTCACACGATTAAAAAAATAATCATAATTAATCACGCGATTAAAAAATTAATTGTGATTTGTGACTGTTATACAATAATAGAATACCATTTACTTAAATATTTTTGGATGTTTTCTACATTTTAAAATATATTGTTTTCAATTACAACACAACACAAAGTGTACAGTGCTCACTTTATTTTATTTTTGATTACAAATATTTGTGTTGTATAAAACAAAAGAAATAGTATTTTTCAATTCACCTCATTCAAGTACTGTAGTGCAGTCTCTTTATCATGAAAGTTGAACTTACAAATGTAGAATTATGTACAAAAAATAACTGCATTCAAAAATAAAACAATGTAAAGTTTTAGAGTCTGCAAGTCCATTCAGTCCTACTTGTTCAGCCAAGTATCAGAGGGATAGCCGTGTTAGTCTGGATCTGTAGAAAGCAACAGAGAGTCCTGTGGCACCTTTAAGACTAACAGATGTATTGGAGCATAAGCTTTCATGGGTGAACACCCACTTTGTCAGACGCATGTGTCTGACGAATACCCACGTGCGTCTGACGAAGTGGGTATTCACCCACGAAAGCTTATGCTCCAGTACATCTGTTAGTCTTAAAGGTGCCACAGGACTCTCTGTTGCTTGTTCAGCCAGTCACTCAGACAAACAAGTTTGTTTACATTTGCAGGAGATAATGCTGCCCTCTTCTTGTTTACAATGTCACCTGAAAGTGAGAACAGGCATTCGCATGGCATTGTTGTAACTGGCGTCGCAAGATATTTATGTGCTAGATGCACTAAAGAGTCATATGTCCCTTTATGCTTCAACCACCGTTCCAGAGGACGTGCGTCTATGCTGATGACGGGTTCTGCTTGATAACGATCCAAAGCAGAGTGGACCAACGCATGTTCACTTTCATCATCTGAGTCAGATGCCGCCAGCAGAAGGTGGATTTTCTTTTTTGGTGATTTGGGTTCTGTAGTTTCTGCATCGGAGCATTGCTCTTTTAAGACTTCTGAAAGCATTCTCCACACCTCATCCCTCTCAGATTTTGAAAGGCACTTCAGATTCTTAAACCTTGGGTCAAGTGCTGTAGCTATCTTTAGAAATCTCACATTGGTATCTTCTTTGCATTTTGTCAAATCTGCAGTGAAATCTGCACGAACAACATGTGCTGGGTCATCATCTTACACTGCTGTAACATGAAATATATGGCAGAATGTGGGTAAAACAGAGCAGGAGACATACTATTCTCCTCCAAGGAGTTCAGTCAAAATTTAATTAACACATTATTCTTTTAACGAGCATCATCAGCATGGAAGCATGTCCTCTGGAATGGTTGCCGAAGCATGAAGGGGCATTCGAATGTTTAGCATATCTGACACGTAAATACCTTGCAATGCCAGCTACATAACTGCCATGCAAATGCCTGTTCTCACTTTCAGGTGACGTAAATAAGAAGAGGGCAGCATTATCTCCTGTAAATGTAAACAAACTTGTTTGTCTCAGCGATTGGCTGAATAAGAAGTAGGACTGAGTGGACTTGTAGGTTCTAAAGTTTTACGTTGTTTTGTTTTTGAGTGCAGTTATGTAACAAAAAAAATGTACCTTTGTTAAGTTGCACTTTCATAATAAAGAGATTGCATTATGGTACTTGTATGAGGTGAATTGAAAAATATGATTTCTTATGTTTATCATTTTTACAGTGCAAATATTTGTAGTTAAGATAATAATATAAAGTGAGCACTGTATTCTGTGTTGTAGTTTAAATCCATATATTTGAAAATGTAGAAAAACCTCCAAAAATATTTAATAAATGTCAATTGGTATTCTATTGTTTAACAGTGTGATTAAAACTGCGATTGATCACAATTAATTTTTTTTTAGTTAATCGCATGAGTTAACTGCGATTAATTGACAGCCCTAATACTAATACGCTTAACTCTTTGATGTTCACCCCCAAGTGAATTGACCTGTGGCTCTAGCCTGAGCTAATCTGTCAGCGTCACAGTGTTCATGTATGAAAGTGTTGTTAACTTAAAAAAAGGAAGTTCCAAAACTCATAACTATGTTAAAATTGAGTTAAGGTTGAGAGTACTTTATCAGTAATTTAAGGGTGAAAAACAATACACAAATGCTATAATTATCCCAAAACCAAGAGTAACAAATCCAGCAATTTCAGAATTATGGTTACACTTAAACATGTTAAGAGCTACAAATGCATTTAAGGCATCCAAGTAACATTAATTCTGTTCTGTAGTGACACCACAAGGGGGCAAAACAATCTAACGTCTTTAAAATTCAGTGTCCCTTCATGCAGGATTAGAGACACTAAGCTGCTTTCCTCATAATGGTATGGTAATTGTCTGGTGTCACTACAAGGCAGAGTTCAGGTTGGGTGCCTTAACTGTATTTCCAGATCTTAATATGTGTGGATTTTTTCAGTGTAATCTTAACTCTCTATTTCCTTGGTTTATTATGTGTGTTTGGGGATAATCACAACAACAATTTGCCTTTAAATGACTGATATTTATTCTCAGCCTTAACTCAGTTTTACCATAGATTTTTGTCTGGGCTCTTATGTCCTACAGTGATGGATGCTATAGAAATCCTTGAGAGATGCATATACATTTTAGGGCTCAACCCTGGCTGACAGACACTGCCCTGAGTAAGTGGTGTGGCTCTGCGTACCCCAGTGGGAGCACCAGGAGGATCGTCCCTTCCAGACCACAGGCTGCTATGCCTTTCCAGGGATGCAGAACATACTTGCATATTTGTCCAGCCAGCACTGCTGCTGGGTGGTGTGGGGGGAGGAACAGAACCATGGCTGCACCTCCTGTCCATCCCCTTAGTACTGGCTAGTGTACAGAGTGGTAGCAGGAGGGAGAAGTGCTTGTGCTTGAGGGGCGTGGAGGCTGCCATGGTGCTGTACAGGGGTGCAATGCTCTTGTGCTCTCCAGATGCATCTGCTGCAGGGCAGTGCAAGGGCATCTTCTGGCCCTTAACTCACAGGGCACCTTTAAGACTACTGTATTCAGGCCTGGACACTTGTCTCTTTCTCTCCAGTTTTTCCAGGCTGAGAGCTCTGACAGGCCTGTTGTTCAGATGGTTTTGTAGAAAGGCTAAGTTGTCTGCTCTGTACCCTACTGTAGGCTCCTTAGGTATGAAGAGCCATGAGACCAAACTAGAACAGCAACCTGGCTATGCTGAAGCAGGACCAATTGTACTCACCACCCAGTCTCTGGAGTCCTGCACGCTAGATGGCACAGAGGAAGCCTCTGCAAACAAAAAACAACTGTCACAAAAACCAGTAAGTCTGGGTAAAGCAATGTCTAGCAACAGGCTAGAAAGACTCGGCTTCCCTGCCAGGAATGGGAGCCTGGCACTATGGTTACAACAGTCATCACCTCAGCCCGGCATAGGATGTGCCACAGATCCCCTGCCTGTGTGCCTCTCCTCTGCCAAGCAGCAGCAACTGCCAGAAAAGAACCAACAGATCAAACCATCAACAAACCCCCCGCTTCCCTGCTGTCTGGACTTTTGAGACATGTTCCCTGTCTGCTCTCTTTGAGGTCCCAGGCCCCTCCTTAGGTTACATCCTCTCTGCTGGGATAAATGGCAGGGTGACAAGAGTTAACTGCCAAGCAAAGCCTCTTGTTTATCCCCTGCAATAGATACCAGTGCAGGGGCAGCATGTTTTTCTTCCCATTAACCAGCACAGAGGAGTTCTTCTCCAAGGGCCAATTGTACAACAGAGCCCGGAGAACAGCTCTGTGGCTCCAGCATTCATCAGTACACAGTTGCAGACTTGAGGAGTATCGTTGAGAAGGTCCAAAACCAGGCATGTGGATAGTCCATGTTCTCTGTTGCCTGATAATCACATCATGCTGCACAAAGCAAGCTCCTGGCCATGGGTGACCAAGGAGGTTTCATTTGGCTCTGTCTTGATTACTTGCATGCTCAGTAATTACACTATTGTAGAGATGCAAATGTTGACATTAATCTAGCATCAGACTCCACCTGGTCACTTGTATTGCTTGTGAAGGGGTCAGCATAGTGGCTTTGCTGAGGGAGACTTGGGTTTTGAATCAGTCTTGACATTCTCCAGAACACAAGTCTCCCTCAGCCTTGACACTCTGCTCCCAATAAAGAACTTATATGCAGAAGCCTTCTTGTTTGTAAAGAGTAGGGTTAGTTGAAGCTACCCTATGCGAGCTGTAGGGATGCTCTGTGTGCAGGGACAAAAGGGAAATGAAGTGTGTTATGGGGGGAAATGAAAACCGATTCTCCTTTTGATTGACATGATCTTCTGGGATCCTGCCTCACTGAGCCTAGAGCCTATTACCATATGTCCAGGCTGCTGCTGAGTGAGTGAGGAGCAGAAGTGTGCTCAGCTGCTGAAATAAAATGAGCAGCTCTAGAGAATCTCCCCTTTTATTTGATATCCTCCTAACCCATCTGCATTGTCTGTGAACCTTTTCAGTCTGCAGAGCGGGAATCCCAGGAACGGGAAGACCCCAGGCAGCAACATGTGGGACTTGGGAAAAGAAGGTCTTCAGGGATGTATGTGCTGTACAAGAGCAGCACGGCAAGCCTGGTCCTTGAGGGTGAGTGATGAGAACGTCTCCACTGTACTGTAATGACACAGTGCATTAGCCATTTCTTTGCAGTGTTGTTATGCATTCACCATGTCAGAATAGTGCGGGTGGGTGTAGGAGGGAAGGCACTTTAAATACATGTGCCAAGGGCACCGCCCCATTGCTGATTAGCTGCATTCCAATTGGCTTAGTGAGAAGAATGTTGTCGTTAGGATCGTAAGAGTTGCCACAGCATCTCAGACTATTGGGCCACCTAGTCTGGTATCTGCCTCTGGAAATGGCTATGCTGGATGCACCAGAGGGAAGCAAAGCAGTGTATTTCTACACAGCCAGAACACAGCTTATGGATCGAAGCACATTTGTTCTTCAAACACACTCAACTCTTACGAATAACCAATTGTTTGCAAATTCACTCCAGAGAATGCAGCAAAACCCCTATTTAAGAGACCACTCAGAGGACTGAAAAAAGGGGACACTGAAGGGAGGTTACTATAATAATATAATATAATATAATATATGGAGATACACCTATCTCCTAGAACTGGAAGGGACCCTAAAAGATCATCGAGTCCAGCCCCCTGCTTTTGCTAGCAGGACCAAGTACTGATTTTGCCACAGATACCTAAGTGGCCCCCTCAAGGGCTGAACTCACAACCCTGGGTTTAGCAGGCCAATGCTCAAACCACTGAGCTATCCCTCCCCCCATTACTCTCTGAATGAAGGTGTTTAAGGCTTGCTCTTTAAAATCTGAGGTGAATACCATAGGCGATGACTCAGTTTTTACCTATCTGATACCCAGCATTATCCTATTGGTTATCACAATGTTCAAAATAGAAACATGTCATTTCAAAAATAAAATATTTGAAATACAAATATTTCAACAGATTTTTAATGTCTAAGAGGTCATCTGTAGCTGGAGGGCACCAGACACAGGTGGAATAACAATGTAACATTTATTCTATTGAATGGCTGTTGGGTGTTTGAGTGTAAGAGACAGCAGCAGAGAGACATGGAATTGGAGCTGGGTGACGTCACCGTAGGATAATAGACTGTTCTATCACCTGGGGCCAAACCCACCAGTCCTGACTCAAGCAAAACACCTGTTGAATTCAGTGAGCGTTTTGCCTGAAGAAGGGACTGCGAGTTTTGTCCCATGGTGTTTTGTTTTGTTTTGGCATATATCCCTCAGAGACGTGTTCCTGGGCACTGTTTGTCAGAGCCCAATGGAGAAAAACAAAATATAGAGCAATACTAGAAATGGTATGTCCTCATCTCTCATTCTCTGCTCAGGTGTTGGAGAAAATGGGTACCTGCTGTCAAGGCCAGAAACACAGTATGAAATGTACTGCAAGCGTCTAGCAAGCAGGAAGGAATCAGCACAGGCACTGGGCTATCTTCAGGGAGGGAGCAGCCAGCAGCAGCCAAGCCCAGCTGCCCTGACACTAGACAATGATAAACATGAAGCTGACTCTTACCCTAACCCTCCTCCCCCTTCCCCTTCTCCTTTCCCATTGAGGGACAATGACAAGCCTTCCCCAGATGTAGAATCCCCTCTCTTCAGAGAGGACAGCGCTCTAAGGGCGTCCAGCGAACAAGGCCACCCTCTTGATTAACCCTTCGTTAGACAAATGCAGTGGGAACCTGACCCTATAATGGGTAGCGATTGTAAATGAACGTGCAGGTTAAGGCACAGTACGATTGATGCGAGGCGCTCTCCGTGGGTGCCTGCTCTTGCCATCGACAGCTGCGTCAAGAGACCAAGAAAGAGGGTGAGTGAGGTAACCCACCTGCTCCAGGGACCTTTGAATGTACAGGACAGTTTGAATGCTCTGTGCTTTGTAATTAAAACCACAGCTTTCCATCCTTCTGCCTGGGCGTCTGTCTACCCTGGCTAGTCTCTCCAGAAGAGGGGCCAATTTGTGGGAGAAAAAGGAGGTCCCCCCACCCCCAGCTCTGCATTGCAGCACTCCCCTGCAGTTCCTGTAACCTTATACGTGTGTGTTCCCAATGAAATAGTTACAATAAGGAATAAAACCAAACTGAATTCTTTACAGTTCCAGCCTCCCGGTGGTTCCAGATCATCTAATTTAGTGGAGGACTGTGAATAACATGCTGAGTGATACAATGAAAGAGTTTATTTAATAGGAAATAGTTAAGCAAACAGGCATTACACTGTAACCTACACTGAACTGATACTTAGTCTAACATGAAATGATACATTTAGGGGTGATCAGTCCCTAAACGAGAAGTGTGGGTATAAAACGTTCTCTAACGGTGCCTTGAGGGTGCATGGCTGCACCTAATCTAAAATTAGCCTGCTACCCTTCTTATAATCAATTAGAATGATGCCCCTTAATTAACATTAAATCCTTCTGTTACCATATCGATATTTCCACAACCATAATTCAATATTTTCTACTTTCTCATTGGCTATTCAACATTAAACATCCTCCTAATTAACATTGACATAAATGCCATGTCAATAACTATCAATACAGATAGCATTTTCCAAAACACAAACATTTTATCGAAAACATTTGTAAAAACTAATTAGGACTAAAGCATGTTTACAACATGGATCTGTCCTGACTTATCTTCAACTTGCCTCTGAATTGTCACTTTACTCATATTTTTCCAGACCTCAAGTCACTATTTTTAGGAAATAGATTTTGGGCCTATTTACCTTTCAACCCTTTTCTACATAAACATAAGTAAACCTCACCTCTATGGGCCACTCTCCTTATGGCACTTCTGCCCCTGCCAGCCAAGGGCCCAGCTGTGGTTCCCTCAGGCGGCAGGGAGCACCAAGGCAGTAACCTAGGGACAGTATTTATCCTGAAGGGGTGTAAAGCTCAGAGTTGTTAATGTTTCTGCATAGTAAAGAGCTCTCCTGAGCTCTACTCCTAGACCAGCCCCACTGCCCTGGCATAGCGGATGGCATCGCCGCTGCCTCTCACTAGAAGGCCCAGTCTGGCACCAAGCAGCTGGCAAATGCTGAAGGTTAAAGCTTAGCTTCCCATGTATACAAGGCCTGGGGTCTCTGCAGTGAGAGAGAGACACGCTTCACAAGAGTAAAATTTGGGCAAAAGAACCTGCTCTGGACGCTATAGGCTTTTGTGACTCCAGAACAACTAATGCAGGCCAGAGCCTGGCAATGCTTCCCCAATGTGGAGAGCCATAGTCCAGATTCAGCAACCAAAACAGATCCAGGTCCTGTTCCGACTAATTAGCACCAGAAACCACTCAGGACAGATCTGCTTGTCTGTCTGTTGGAGAAGTGCTGCTTTCCTGGTTCATCACAATTGGCCTTGCTAAGTTAAGAAGGTCACCTCCACCGTCTAGGTGAGCCACCACTGAGGTTCAGCTGCTTTCCATCAGCCCTAGATAAGATGAAGAGGGAGGGATTCTCTGCCCACTCATGAGACCTGTCTAAACTATGGTCAGGAGTCAGCAGGGATTCGTCCGGTCCCCTGGGAACATTGGCTGGCTTCCAGCTGAGTGGCTTATAAAATAACCATTTCAACCTCTCCTGCAAGCCTTGTGCCGATTTGACCCGGACTGTCCCCTGCATGGGTGTGCAAAGTGGGGAGGATGCCCATAGGCTGGCTACAGCTGCAGTGCTTGGGGCATTGGCCAACCCAAAGAGAACATAGAGTAGTGCCTCAGTCAGTGTGCTCCCCTGGCAAGCAAATCAGGCACCACAAAACCCTGAGCTGGAGTCCTTTTGGCCTATGGTTCCTAGGCAGGCCTTGACTTAAACCCCAGAGTTTGTTGTGAATTGGGGTGAGTGAGGTCCCAGTTTCCCCAGAATGTCCTGCGAGGTGGCCATAGCTGTAGAATGAAGAGCTGCCCCTTTTACTCTTCTCTCCCGCCCAGTGAGGAATGCCCCTTCTGTGACCCCTGTTCTGTTCTCATACACTCGCCTCTGCTCTCAGGTGCAGCACTGCCAGCCCCAAGCATTCAAAACTCACAAGTCAGAGCCCCCAGAACAATAGTTTTTAAATAACAAGAAGAAATGCTGGGTTCTTTGCTTTGCCTTTGGGGCTTTGAATTGATAGATGGCACTTGGGTCATGTTTTGAACCTTTTCTCTGCAAATCATGAGGGCTGGAACCTTTTTTTTTTTTTTTTTTTTTTGTGTGTGATGAAAGCTGAAATTCTTACCTAGTCACAGGCCTCCAGATGCTGGGACTTTAAAAAAACTACTGAAGAGCAAGAGATTTGTGATAAAACGGTGAGAGTTAGCAACATCGTAGCAGTGTGTTAAAGCTGCGAAAATCTTGCAAGACAGAGAGGCTGCAGGAGGAAATTAACCGGGCCTTGGGGCAAAAGCAAAGGGAAAGTGCTACTTTAAGGTCCTTCTATGCTGCTCCAGAAGCAACAGGCCTGAGGAGCTTGGCCAAGAGTTTCTACTCAAAAAATGGCCCTGGCACTTTTTCTTGAGAAGAACCTTCAAAACGTAACTGCCAGGGAGGTTCGTCACAGAGATTCTGTCTCCCTGTTCTGCCGGGCACCTTGCCTGGCTAGGCTTTTGCCCAATTCTTCCCCAGCAACTGGCATCCAGATTTCCTATTGCAATTCCATACTTCAGGTAGCAGCTGCAGGGGGTCAGGGGGTCAACCTGACAACAGCAGGGTGAGAGAGAGGGAGAGCACCCAGCAGAATCCATCTCTGACTCTTTTGGGGAAAATTAAGGAAAGTCCCAGCCCAAAAATGTTGTTACACTGGAGTTAAGATTGAAAAAACTGCAGGGAAAAATCCTTAGGAGAACGTTCTCCAAAATCTTTAAAGACCCCCACATTAGAAAGTAGGGAAATAGGGAGCTCTGCAAACTGCCCCCTGAAGAGTCGAACAGCTAGG
>NW_020696306.1:0-6937 GCF_002925995.2 Terrapene triunguis | reverse complement strand
TTCACCACCAGATGTCAGGGTAGAGCTCATCCTGACTCTGCTTACACATGTATTCATACACACGCAGGTATGCCACACACACACACATGAAAAAATTCACACGCATGCATGGCCACACAGCGCTGCTGTCATACACATGTACCTGCACACACGTGTACATATGCACACAAAAATACAGGCACATATTCGCACACACACACACACACACGCGCAGGCATGCACACGGAGTCACAAGTCCAATGCCATCCATCAGCGCCAGGCCTAATGCCCTGTCTCTTCCGGCACAGAAGCTCGCACTTTGTTTTCCGTGGCTCGTTACCAGGCTGTTCCCTTGTCGGGCTGGTGTGAGCCTGCAGCACCGGTTACATTCAGTCTCCTGGCAGGACAAGGAGAGGAGTGATCTATAGCCCTGTTCCTCCTGCTGAAAATCAATGTGTGCGCTAAGCACCAGGAAGGGTTTGACATGGAGCACTTTAACGGGCAGCGAGGGAGTGGTGGGGAGGGACGGGGGTGGGGGTTAAGCGGTGAGGAGGTTGACAGGGAGGACAGGGCTGATCAAAGTGAGAACAAGGGTTGTGGGGGGGAGAATAAAGGGGCACACTCAAATACAGCTGAGGGGAGCGTTCAGAGGCTGGGAGCGTGACCTGTGGGCAGCACCCTGGGCTGTGGGTCTCACTGTGCTCTGGGGCTGGGAAGGTGACCCTGAGCAGCGCCCTGGACTGTGGGTCCCACTCTGCCTGGGCTGGGAGGGTGACCTGGGGCAGCACCCTGGGCAGTGGGGCCCGCTCTGCTCGAGGCTGGGAGTAGCATATTGGGGGCCCAGCTGAACTGAAGCTATTGTGCTAGCTGCTGCAGAGGCATTTAGGGAGGTATCCCAGGCCTGAAGCGGTGACAGCCTGTGGAGAGAAACCAGAGGGGCCGGGCTACTATTAATCCAGAGTGGGTAACTGAGGCCCAGGGAAATGTGAGTGACTCACCCAAGGCAAGTCCGGGTTTCCATGCAGGCCTCCCGTGCCCCAGGGTCCGTGCCTTAACCACTGGCCCAGCCGTCCGCCTCCTCTCTGGCACTGCTCATCCTGCCCTGCTGCCCACTGCCCCTTGCACAGAGCCTGACGGCTGCTGGGTGGAGGAACAGGAGCGAGATGCAGAGGCACTGCCGCCTCTCCCGCCACTGCCCGCCCGCCGCGGCTGAGCATGACTGATGGGCCCCCCAGGCCCTCGTCGCTGGGGAGACAGATGGCGCTGGCAGCCTTGACAAGGCGTTTAAAGCCTTTTCCGATAACACTCAGCTGCGGCGCAAGGCTAGAGCCAGAGAGGAAGAGCGAATGGTAGGGGCTGACAGCGCAGAGGGGAGCAGAGGCCTGGGCTGGGTGTGCCCAGGAGTGGGCAGGGGACAGGGATGCATTGGCCAGAGGGAGCTAAGCCTGGAGACCAGCCTGGCCTTTGGCAGCCAACTCAGGATGGCCCCTGCCTCTGGCGACCAGAGTGGAGCCCCCAAGAGCAGGGAAACAGCAACACACCCACTGCACAGGCAGCTCCTCCCAGGGCTCCCTCGGCTCCACGGCACCCATCTCACCAGGCTCCTCGTGTACCCAGCTCTGAGCCTGGCTCTCCTCTGGGCTCCCCACCTCCTGCATGCAGCTCGTACCACTCCACTAGGCTCCCCTCCACACTGACTCAGCTCCCGCTTGGGTCCCATCTGCGCTCACTCCCCTGCCCATAGCCTAGGGCTGCCACCCTCCCGGTTTCGCCAGGGCTGCAGGGATTTGGTGCCGGCCGCTTCTGGGAGCGTTGCGGGGCCACGGCAGGCAGGGAGCCTGCCTTAGCTCCGCTGCATCGCCGACTGGAAGCAGACCAAGGTAAGTGCCACCCGGACGGAGCTTGCACCCCTCACCTCCTCCCATACCCCAAGCCCCTCCCACAGCCCTGAGCCCCCTCCTGGAGTCACCACTCCAAACCCTCTCCTGCACCCCAACCCCTGCCCCAGCCTGGTGAAAGTGAGTGAGGATGGGGGAGAGCGAGCGACTGAGGGAGGGGGGGATGGAGCGAGCAGGGTGGGGCCTTGGAGAAGGGGCGGGGCAGGGGCGGTGCCTTGGGCAGGGGCGGGGCAGGGGTAGGGCAAGGGTCTTTGGGTTTGTGTGATTAGATAGTTGGCAACCCTACCATAGCCTGGCACCCCCCCCCCATTCCCAGTCATTGCCTTGACCTCTTCTGTGCCCCCCCCACATTTGCTGCACACACTCTCCACCCCTGGGCCCTGGGGCCCTCTGCTTTTTGCCCTCGATGGTACTTAGAGGTCTCCAGTCCCAGAGCTGGGCATTTGATCAGGCACTTGGTTAACGTATGGCTGGTTTGCACCCACCCCAGTCTCTCCCCAGCCTGTGCCCCCCCCTTTCCAGCTCTCCATAATCACCATTTGCTTCACACAAAGCTGCAGAATTCCAAACCAGGGCCGGGGGGTGGGGGACCCAAACAGAGGGGGGGGGGGACACAGCCCCAAAAGGGCGAGGAACCCCAGATGAAGTTGCCAGCAGGGGGAGAGTCACACAGGGCCCTAGAGGCTGGGAGCATGGGGAGAAAATCCAGCTAGTGCTGGAAGAGGGACAAGGGAGGACAGTTTGTATGGGCCCCATGAGGGGAATGCAAAAGGGGGTGTCTCATCCCAATGGGGGCTGGGAGCAGGATTTGTTTGGGGGGTGGAATAGGGCCACAAATGGAGGGGCTGTTTTTTGGGGTGGCAGTAGCCTCTGATCAGCTCCACCACAGGCTGGGTAAGTGGTGCCCTCTGGCACTGCCCATTTCTGGCTCCCTTCCTGCCCTGCTGCACGCTGACCTGCAGGGCCGGCTCCAGGCACCAGCGGCAAAAACGCTGGAGCCAGCCCTGCTGACCTGGCCTCCCTGCTGGGCTGACTACAGCTTTGGGAGGGCTCTGCGCAGAGCACTGGAGAGGGAGGAAGAGGGACTCTTCCCCCTACCCCAGCCTGGATCCTGCCACACCCACACCGCCGCCAAGCTCTGACCAGCTCCCCCACCCTCTGCAATAAGCATCTGAGCATTGGAAATGGGCCTAAGGTCTCAGCCTCTTAGCAATGGCATCTCCACACAGGGAGGAAGGGCAGACAGAGCTCAGCCCCCATGGGGTGGCAGAGCGGGGTCAGGGCTGAGAGCATGTCCCCACCTGTGGGAGGATCTGTGACATTTTCTCAGGGCACCCTTGTTACCCCTCTGCCTTAGGAAGAGAGAGACTTGCTGGAGCTAAACGGTGACAGCTTCCTGTCACCCCAGTCTGACAGCGACCCCAGACAAACTTCTCAGGACCCTGCCAGCCATTACTCTGCCTTGCAGGTAACACTTCACTTAATATTACAGCACTGCAACTTGCTTATTCTAAAACAAAGAGACGTGTATTAACAAAGCCAGCGATTTACATGGCACTGAGTAAAGACAGTAGAAAGAGAACTGGTAGCAAATAAACCGAAGTATAACATGCTTCTAAGAGACTAAACATAACGTTAGCACGCTCCAGTCCTTTGGTTAAAGCAGTTTGCTCGCCGACAAAGGCCTTTTGCAGTGTCTGCTGATTTTCAGTCCAAACAGTGTCCAGATTTTTCAGGAATCACTCCCCTCTGCAGGCATGTTCCTCAGGAAAATGGAGAACCCAAAATATCTTCTGGCCTCCTTCATATAATCCACGAAACCGTTGACAGGTGTGCTTCTGCAGTGTGTCACCAGACACGCATCTCTCCTGTTGGGGCCACATCACCTCTCCCCGCAGCCCAACCTCTTTCTCTGTTGCCTTACATGCAGATGCAGCTCCCATTGTGTTTGGGCTTATCCTGCTTAATTACATTAACTACCCAGAAGAAAAGCTGGTTCTCCCTGTGTTTGGTTACAGTCTTTAAAGCACAATATCAGTAAGTAGCCCTAATTCCTAGAGTGTTAATACAGACATTTCCCAGTGATAGTCATGACCAATGTGTGGCTTTCATTTGCTCTCTCACATGGCTTTACAGCTAAATACCATGACAGCCGTGGTGTTAGGTGTAGTGAGTTTGTCAGGCCTGAGAAGAGTTGCTGACACAGAGTAGCGAACCACTCATGGGCCTGTGGCACAGCATCTCAGAGTGTGGGGGAAGGAGTCATCACCCCCCTGCTGATTGAAGGGCTTCTGCTTTGGGGTGCAGGGGAGTGGGTCCAGGGGGACCTAGGCAGGATCTTTAGGCTGTGGGGCCCGTGGAAGGGAGGGTGAGTCAGAGCAGGAGAGAGCTTGGCAGGGAGAGAATGAGGGGCAAGCCCCAGGCTATCCAGGCTGAGCTGGAGCAGGCTGGGCTACTGAGATGGCAAAGATGAAGGAATCAACCCTGGGGACGAGAGGGCTGGGCTGGGAAGGGCAAAACTTTGGGAATCTGTCTGGGGTGTGAGGAACTTGGGGCGAAGTGGGGACTGGTAAGAGATGACTGCCTGGGTGAGCCTAGCAGTTTTGGGGTGGGGGCAGGCCTGTAATTTTGGGAGCTCTGGGTTAACCCCCTGTGGAGCTGGATCTAGGAACTGGTCCTATGCTCTGCTGCTGGGGCCTGGTGAGACCACACTCCCCATCCCTGAGCCAGGGTGCTGCCAGCTCTGAGGTGGGCACCTCGTGAGCCGGTGAAGCAGATGGGATCAGGATGACAGCTCAGCGCCGCTAATGTATTCATCCCAGCAGGCTCTGTGCTCCAGTCTTTGCATTTTTCATGTGGCTTGGGGCTTTCCCTGTCTCTAAAAGCCTCTGCTGAGGGAAGCCTAAACCAAGGGGGAGTTCGTGGTGGAGGAGGGTCTTGGTTAGCCTGTACACAGGCTTATCTGCTTATAGCTAGAAAGCTCCTTGGAGGTGGGGTAACACCTCTTAGACCCCTTCCCTGGCAGGCTGGGAATCATCTCCAGCTCGTGGACTGGCCCAGTCCGACTCTGATAATATGATCACTCTCCCAGCCACAGGAAGGATTGCCAGCCCCATCAAAGAGGAGACACTAAGGCATGGAGAGATTCAGCAATCTACTGACCCTCGCCTGCGGTAGGGCTGGGATTTAAACCTGGATCTCCTGGGACCCAGACCAATGCCTTAACTTTAAGGTCACCCTTCCTGTTACATGTCCCAGTTATAGAGCTCCCATGGGGATGCGATCCAGGAGCCCCGTAGATCTTTCTCCCTGTTAGGAAATGTTGCCTGTTAAGTATCCAGCCTAACCTGCCTTCTGCTCATTTTTGCTGCTACTCCTAGTTCCACCTGCCCCTTGTATCACTGGCCATCACTCCTCTCCTGGCTGTGCATATTTGCTCTTCCTGGACTTGCTTTCAACAGTGGTCACTTTCTGATTCTCAGTGCAAAATGGACCCTCCTCTGCTGCTCTTTGTTGAGAAGGTTTGATGCATTCTGGACCACCCACTTCTTCACCCATAACTATAAAGTGCCACCTCCCAGTTGGCACTTTGGAAGATTAGAAGCCATGCCCCAGGAATCTGTCCGAGATTTTATGTAAGATTCGGTGTTGTTTATGTGGGGAGGTTGGGCCTGTGCTTTCAAGCACTGTAGCTAAAGAAATGTGTTCTGCACAGCTGAGGATATCATAGACTAATGCTGGGTCTGAGCTAATGGGGCTCACATTCCTGAGTCTTTTAGAGCATTGTGATAGGGGTCCATGTTACACAGTCTTCCAAGCTCTTTTCCTAGTGTGCGAGCAAATGGTCAGTCCTGGGAAGACATGCTGCGTTGGTTTTAGATTTGGCTTATGTACTTTTTTTGTGTAGAGACAGCTTAGGAACATAAGGAGCTGTGTGGACAGGTGTTGAGGCAGCTACTGCCTTGAGCTCTGATTAGTGTCAATTCTTGAGACAGAGTTGCCTCCTGGGAACCAGGCATTGGTGATGGGCTGAGATTCCTAGAAGAAGGCATTGCCCTGCATGCTGTTTGATCATCTCTATTCCAGGACTGGTGTATATGTATAAATCAAGCAAGTGACATGTAGCGAATACCCAGACTCTGCGTCAACCGTTTCACCTCCACTGGGAAGCCAAGACCTGCAAGGCCCTGAACATCTGCTGCTGCTTGGCAGAGGGGTGATGCTGCTGTCAGAACAGGACAATAGTGTCAAGAGAAGGGGCAGCAAAAATTCCCATCTAGCTTTTAGCCTCAGGCGCTGCTGCTTCCTTCCTCTCTAAATGCATTGGTTCTTGCCCAAAACTTGTCTGGCCACCTATCCAGGCAGGGACCTCCCCAACAGAGCAGGTATCATAGAATCATAGAATATCAGGGTTGGAAGGGACCCCAGGAGGTCGTCTAGTCCAACCCCCTGCTCAAAGCAGGACCAATCCCCAACTAAATCATCCCAGCCAGGGCTTTATCAAGCCTGACCTTAAAAACCTCTAAGGAAGGAGATTCCACCACCTCCCTAGGTAACCCATTCCAGTGCTTCACCACCTTCCTAGTGAAATAGTGTTTCCTAATATCCAACCTAGACCTCCTCCACTGCAACTTGAGACCGTTACTCCTTGTTCTGTCATCTGCTCCCACTGAGAACAGTCTAGATCCATTGTCTTTGGAACCCGCTTTCAGGTAGTTGAAAGCAGCTATCAAATCCCCCCTCATTCTTCTCTTCTGCAGATTAAACAATCCCACTTCCCTCATCCTCTCCTCATAAGTCATGTGCCACAGCCCCCTAATCATTTTTTTGCCCTCTGCTGGACTCTTTCCAATTTTTCCACATCCTTCTTGTAGTGTGGGGCCCAAAACTGGACACAGTACTCCACAGTCCCTAGTCTGTAGCAGTGCATGGGATTCTTCTGTCCTAAGTGCAGGACTCTGCACTTGTCCTTGTTAAACCTCATCAGATTTCTTTTGGCCCAATCCTCTATTTTGTCTAGGTCCCTCTGTATCCTATCCCTACCCTCCAGCATATCTACC
>NW_020696305.1:0-3654 GCF_002925995.2 Terrapene triunguis | reverse complement strand
AACATATACAGTAATTGTTCCTACTGAGGGTGTTCTGAGAGCTTCAGGGTCATTAGTCTCACCCTGACAAAAATGTTGCAAAGTTCTTTTAGTATTTAAGTATTTAAGCTGTCTGTTTTTGTGACTATTCTGTGGACATATTAGGATATAGAAAGTAACAGGAAACTTGGAAATGGCAGAGATGCTTAATGACTTCTTTGTTTCGGTCTTCACCGAGAAGTCTGAAGGAATGCCTAACCTAGTGAATGCTAATGGGAAGGGGGTAGGTTTAGCAGATAAAATAAAAAAAGAACAAGTTAAAAATCACTTAGAAAAGTTAGATGCCTGCAAGTCACCAGGGCCTGATGAAATGCATCCTAGAATACTCAAGGAGCTAATAGAGGAGGTATCTGAGCCTCTAGCTATTATCTTTGGAAAATCATGGGAGACGGGAGAGATTCCAGAAGACTGGAAAAGGGCAAATATAGTGCCCATCTATAAAAAGGGAAATAAAAACAACCCAGGAAACTACAGACCAGTTAGTTTAACTTCTGTCCCAGGGAAGATAATGGAGCAAGTAATTAAGGAAATCATCTGCAAACACTTGGAAGGTAGTAAGGTGATAGGGAACAGCCAGCATGGATTTGTAAAGAACAAATCATGTCAAACCAATCTGATAGCTTTCTTCGATAGGATAACAAGTCTTGTGGATAAGGGAGAAGCTGTGGATGTGGTATACCTAGACTTTAGTAAGGCATTTGATACGGTCTCGCATGATATTCTTATCAACAAACTAGGCAAATACAATTTAGATGGGGCTACTATAAAGTGGGTGCATAACTGGCTGGATAACCGTACTCAGAGAGTTGTTATTAATGGTTCCCAATCCTGCTGGAAAGGCATAACGAGTGGGGTTCCGCAGGGGTCTGTTTTGGGACCGGCTCTGTTCAATATCTTCAATAACGACTTAGATATTGGTATAGAAAGTACGATTATTAAGTTTGCGGATGATACCAAACTGGGAGGGATTGCAACTGCTTTGGAGGACAGGGTCATAATTCAAAATGATCTGGACAAATTGGAGAAATGGTCTGAGTTAAACAGGATGAAGTTTAACAAAGACAAATGCAAAGTGCTCCACTTAGGAAGAAAAAATCAGTTTCACACATACAAAATGGGAAGAGACTGTCTAGGAAGGAGTACGGCAGAAAGGGATCTAGGGGTTATAGTGGACCACAAGCTAAATATGAGTCAACAGTGTGATGCTGTTGCAAAAAAAGCAAACATGATTCTGGGATGTATTAACAGGTGTGTTGTGAGCAAGACACGAGAAGTCATTCTTCCGCTCTACTCTGCTCTGGTTAGGCCTCAGCTGGAGTATTGTGTCCAGTTCTGGGCACCGCATTTCAAGAAAGATGTGGAGAAATTGGAAAGGGTCCAGAGAAGAGCAACAAGAATGATTAAAGGTCTTGAGAACATGACCTATGAAGGAAGGCTGAAAGAATTGGGTTTGTTTAGTTTGGAAAAGAGAAGACTGAGAGGGGACATGATAGCAGTTTTCAGGTATCTAAAAGGGTGTCATAAGGAGGAGGGAGAAAACTTGTTCACCTTAGCCTCTGAGGATAGAACAAGAAGCAATGGGCTTAAACTGCAGCAAGGGAGGTCTAGGTTGGACATTAGGAAAAAGTTCCTAACTGTCAGGGTGGTTAAACACTGGAATAAATTGCCTAGGGAGGTTGTGGAATCTCCATCTCTGGAGATATTTAAGAGTAGGTTAGATAAATGTCTATCAGGGATGGTCTAGACAGTATTTGGTCCTGCCATGCGGGCAGGGGACTGGACTCGATGACCTCTCGAGGTCCCTTCCAGTCCTAGAATCTATGAATCTATGAATCTACGAAAGTTACTTCGGGTACGATTCCTAAAAAATCATACTGAAATTCATGGTATAACATCTATTGACATCCAGGAACAGGCCCATAGTCATGTAGTTTTGCACACAGTTTCTGCAGCTATGTAGAAGGGCTTGGCCGAGGCTCGTCCCTCAGCGGGACTGTGGGGTATCCCACCGCCTCGCAATAGTTCGCTATGGGCCCAGGCCCTGGGTTAGGGTGGGGCTGCAAACAAACAGTCAGGAGCTCAGGCCCTGGTAGGGGCTGAGCCAATAGTTCAGTAGAAGCCGAGGCCCTGGGTCAAGGCGGGGCAGCAAACAAGCAGTCAGGAGCTCAGGGTTCTGAGCATCTGGTGCAAGGGGGAGACTGCCACCCATGAGTGGGGTGGCAGGGGGGGACACAGGCCCACCCACTCCACTGCGTCCCAGCCCGGGGCCCTAGCAGCGGCAGAAGACTTGCTGCTGTGTCAGTGGGGATCCTGACCGCAACACGCTGACATTGGTTCTGGCAGGGCTGCGACCGGATCAGGGTCGGCGGCCCCCGGGCTACTTCCGGACTCCCCCTCGTATGGTACCTGGATTAGATCGGTGTCCTCAGAGGTTTCCAGCATCATCGGTTCCTCCGGGTAACTGGCGAGGGGTAGGCTCGGCTGCTCCTCTGGGTAGCTGGCCAGGGGTAGGCTTGCCTGGCCCGGACAGTCCTCGGGTCGGCCGCAACCTGCCGGCGTTTCCCAACCCGGAGCTAAGCGACAGGCATCTGGCCTCTCCGGCGGCTGGCTTTCAAGTGAGCTCTTTGCAGTTGGGCTTTTCTACTTCCTGTCCTGCACCATGACGTCTGGGGGGCGGGTGCAGGATCCACTGGCTCCGCCCACGGTGCTAGGGGAGGCTCGCCCCTCAGTGGGGCTGTGGGGTATCCCACTGCCTCACTACAAGCTAACACGCCTATTTAAATTAGAAGCAATGGTTAATATTTTACATAAACGAAAGCACGGCTGCACGTCATATGATTTGTAAGACATCAAACTCGGAGAATGAAATATGAGCACTTTAGAATAAGAGGCTTAAATATGAACCTAGGTTTTATTTACCCTAGAGAGAGCTGTCAAAAAGTTTATTTTTTAAAAATAAATACTTGAGGAACATTATACTTGTTATCTAATTGATCTCAGATACTCCACTGATGGAAGACATATAAATGTCCGAAATAGAGAAGAGCCCTTTGTCATAGCAGCCTTTCCAGGTTGACATCCTGAGGCCCCCTATCCCCAGTGAAACAGTTTTCAAATACAAAGTATGAAGGAAAGGGAAAGAGCAGTGAGCTCATCTTCATTCTGTATTAGAGGAGAATATTAACAGAGTATTAAAATTCCTAAAACGTTGGAGCCAGAACCTCAGTTGCTTTAAACTGGCAGAGTTCCACGGACTTCAATGAAGATACACAGATTTACACCAGCTGAGGATCTGGCCCTCAAACCTGGAAAAGTCAGTTCCTCATACAGTAACTAACTTGGCTGTTTTCTCTGTTCCTGAAGATTATTCATCTTTCTGACTGCTTTTTCCCCAAACTACCTTTATTTTCCTCCATGTTAATTTCATTGTCCTTTCTCCTCTTCCCTCCTCAGGGAAGAGAAAGATTCTGGCATTACACTTACTCTTGCTCACGTGATCTCTCCACGCCCTAGTGGCCGTCTCCAGCTCTATAACCATCACACACCCTCCTGGAATACCTTGATCCAGGATACATTTTAAAGGGCCCTGTTAAATACGCAATAAGAATCTGATTC
>NW_020696304.1:0-3240 GCF_002925995.2 Terrapene triunguis | reverse complement strand
TGACCTCTTGAGGTCCCTTCCAACCCTGATATTCTATGATTCTATGATATTCTAGGCCACTTATTTAAGTGGACAGCCAGGAGCCTGCTAACCCTGTTGCCATGTAACATGAATTCAGTTTAAGTTAACATTGCTTTAGGCACTTTTTGTAATAACTGGGCCTACAAATTCACCATAGTGGTAAGCAGCAAGTACATGTTAATAAAAGTCTCAACTTCTTCTTTCCTTTATCCTATCACTTCGGGTTGGGTCATCATGCAGGCAGCCGCTATCTTTGTCTGTCTGAGGCTGCACTAAGATCCACCTGCTTAGCATCTTCTTTGATGCAAACCACCCAGCACATCTTTGGCTTCTCTTTCCTACCATGCTATCTTCACTAGTTCCCCTTCATTCATCCTCTGCTTATGTCCAAGGTGACAAAGTCTCACTTCCTGGATTTTGTCAGCCACATCACAAACTGACTTTCATCCTAATACATTCATTTCCAAAATCCATCTCTTTATGTAACACCTCTCACAAAGACATCTCACCTTAGACTCCTGAAAGTGTTCAACCTGCCATCTCTATTGCCCATGATTCTGCACCAGACAGCATTGTGAGGTGCACCATTGTTTTATACAGTTGGGCTTCTAGTTTCAGTGGCACATGCTTGTCATACACAGCCCCAGAGATGTTATTCCACACTGTAGACTGTATCTTCTATAACACTGGTCTACAATTTTTGAGAAGTCGTCTGCTTCAGAGATAAAATGTGCTATTTATTATGTATTTTGATGTGCTGAATTCAAATATGACAATTAAAACAACTGATTGGCTACTGTTTCTAAGATATTTAAGTTTTTACATTTTATGTCTATGTATATTGTGTAGATAGTAGAGTTTTAATCATAAATTGTAAACCTAGGTCTTTTCATGTGTTTATGGTTGCTTTACATGATAATATTTCACCTGTCCTGTTTATGTAACACTTTAAAAATCAGCAAAAGGGTTATATAAATAAAATTTATTATGAAACAAAAGGCAAAAAACTATTCTGTACATAGTTTAGTCCTATTCAGTGTCTACTCGGCGCTTCTTGGCTTGTCTCTTGTATTCATTAAATGGAGCATCTCTTGTCACTGTCCAGCAATAGTCTGCAAGCGTCGATGGGCTCCATTTGCCCTGATAGCGTTTCTCCATTGTTGCAATGTCCTGGTGAAATCGCTCGCCATGCTCGTCGCTCACTGCTCCGCAGTTCGGTGGAAAAAAATCTAGATGAGAGTGCAAAAAATGTATCTTTAGTGACATGTTGCAACCAAGGCTTTTGTATGCCTTGAGGAGGTTTTCCACCAACAACCTGTAGGTGTCTGCCTTGTTGTTTCCGAGAAAATTTATTGCCACTAACTGGAAGGCTTTCCATGCCGTCTTTTCCTTGCCACGCAGTGCATGGTCAAATGCATCATCTCGAAGAAGTTCACGAATCTGAGGACCAACAAAGACACCTTCCTTTATCTTAGCTTCACTTAACCTTGGAAATTTTCCACGGAGGAAAACTGCTTGTGTTTTGTCAATGGCCTTGACAAAGTTCTTCATCAGACCCAGCTTGATGTGTAAGGGTGGTAACAAAATCTTCCTTGATTCAACAAGTGGTGGATGCTGAACACTTTTCCTCCCAGGCTCCAATGACTGTCGGAGTGGCCAATCTTTCTTGATGTAGTGGGAATCTCTTGCACGACTATCCCATTCGCAGAGAAAACAGCAGTACTTTGTGTATCCAGTCTGCAGACCAAGCAAGAGAGCAACAACCTTCAAATCGCCACAAAGCTGCCACTGATGTTGGTCATAGTTTATGCACCTCAAAAGTTGTTTCATGTTGTCATAGGTTTCCTTCATATGGACTGCATGACCAACTGGAATTGATGGCAAAACATTGCCATTATGCAGTAAAACAGCTTTAAGACTCGTCTTCGATGAATCAATGAACAGTCTCCACTCATCTGGATCGTGAACGATGTTGAGGGCTGCCATCACACCATCGATGTTGTTGCAGGCTACAAGATCCCTTTCCATGAAGAAGAATGGGACAAGATCCTTTTGACGGTCACGGAACATGGAAACCCTAACATTACCTGCCAGGAGATTCCACTGCTGTAGTCTGGAGCCCAACAGCTCTGCCTTACTCTTGGGTAGTTCCAAATCCCTGACAAGGTCATTCAGTTCACCTTGTGTTATGAGGTGTGGTTCAGAGGAGGAGGATGGGAGAAAATGGGGGTCCTGTGACATTGATGGTTCAGGACCAGAAGTTTCATCCTCTTCCTCTTCCTCGTCTGACTCAAGTGAGAATGATTCTGGTGCATCAGGAACCGGCAGTCCTTCTCCGTGGGGTACTGGGCGTATAGCTGATGGAATGTTTGGATAATGCACAGTCCACTTTTTCTTCTTTGACACACCTTTCCCAACTGGAGGCACCATGCAGAAGTAACAATTGCTGGTATGATCTGTTGGCTCTCTCCAAATCATTGGCACTGCAAAAGGCATAGATTTCCTTTTCCTGTTCAACCACTGGCGAAGATTTGTTGCACAAGTGTTGCAGCATATGTGTGGGGCCCACCTCTTGTCCTGATCTCCAATTTTGCAGCCAAAATAAAGGTGATAGGCTTTCTTAACCATAGTGGTTATACTGCGCTTTTGTGATGCAAAAGTCACTTCACCACAAACATAGCAGAAGTTATCTGCACTGTTCACACAAGTACGAGGCATCTCTGCTCACTTTGGCTAAATAGAAATGTGTCCCTTTGCAAAATCAAACACTGACAAATAAGAGAGCACGACACTGTATGATTTCTAGAGCTGATATAGGGCAATTTGTTCAGCAGAGTGATGTAAGCTTCGTTATGATTGCATCATCCATGACTTCTAGGAATAACATGATGCAATTCATATCATGTATGACGCAATACCAGCTTCAGATTGCATCATTCATTGTTTTGCCTAAAAAGCAAGTAGTGTCCAAACCCAGTCATAGATTTATTCATAGATCCAGTCAAAGATGTATTTTAGTCATTTCTGGTTTAAATTGAGATCCCTTCCCTTTATAACTCACTTATCCTCCGCCATTCCCAAGTCAAGGGTCGTATATACTGACCCAATAGCATATCTTGAAAACTAGAGCCAATCAACAATTTTAAGCATCATTTTCGTTCTCAGTGACCCAGAATTAGTAAAGTTTGACTACATTTATTTCAGAAGCATTTTGGCTGT
>NW_020696303.1:3619-8365 GCF_002925995.2 Terrapene triunguis | reverse complement strand
AGAGTCAGGCACCTGAGTCAGGCACTTCTGCGAATCCCACTAAGCACTTGTGTGCTTCTTTAGGTGCCTAAACCCCTTTGTCAATCTGGGCCTTGTTCAAGCAGCCCAGACAAACTCGTCAAGACTGGCTGGAGTTGATCACACTTGAAGAGTGTTTCTTTTCAGCTCCCTGAGCAAGAGGCAGGTAGTTCTCCTGTCAGAGATACCAGCTCTGGGAGACATTAATACACACAGCAGGGGATGCTTTCCATTATCTCAGTCACAAAGCGTCATTACCATCGTCATATGGGAGCTGCTTGCTAATGAGGGGATGGGCGTGCGCTCTTCTTCCTGCTCTTCTGGGCTCCCTTTTTCCCACTTCCCCTTCGACTCAGACGGCTCCTTCTTCGTCCCTGGACCAGAAAGAAACATTCATAACATTTCGCTTTTCCATGTGTTATCCCTGGCTTACAGAGGATGGAAGTCGGGCCCAGAGCCCTGAAGCGAATTGCCCAGGGTCAGACTGAAGGTTGTTGGCAGAGCTAAGCAGAGAACTCCGATCTCATGGCTCTTCGCTGGGGGCTTTTACCACACGAGGCTTCCTCTGACCTAGGGGCCAGTTTCTTTTCCATGGTGTATTCTACTCTTCCCCTCCCTTTGCACACCTTTCCTGTCAGTGATGGGCAACAGGCCTCACTGGCATTTAACCCCCCAAAAAGTAATGGCTCAACTCTGGTACGGTTCCCAGCTGTGACCTGCTGAGACCTCTGGAGCATTTTACTGATGAAATGGACCCAATCCAGGAGAAAAGAAATGATTTCCTACAACGTCCAGCTTCTCTGTTCTCCTTACAGCCTGGAGCAATGTTAGTACTCCTCACTCACAGTGCCAGACCCCCAGAGGGGGGTGACCTGACACTGTCAGCTCTCCCCACCTCAACGATGGACCTCGGCCACCCTCTCCAGGAGGATCCGGCTCTAAATGGATTCCAGAGTCTCAGGTTCCCATCACTGTCCCGTGAGAAGGCCTGATGTATAAGGCTTGTAGAGTGACTGGTGTGAGTATTCCTCACATGCTCCACGCTAACCATGTGGATTGAATCCTCACCTGTAAGATCCAGTTCGACTTTTTCTGTATTCTCCTGCAGCTTCACCTCCTCTGACTCCACCTGGGTCTCAGCTGCTTTCTTCTTCAGGGACAAGTGCGTCCACCTTCTTGGTGAGGAAACTGTTCTCTTCTCATCATTATCTGCCATCGAGGTGTCAGACTGGCTACAGACACAGAGTCTTTTCATGCCTGATAGGATGGTCCATGAGCATTTGCTTCTCTGGGGCTTCTCTGGCAAGGCCTGTTCTTGCTGGCTGAGGACAGAGCATGCCTCGATTGCTGCAGGTTGGGCGAACACTTTGTGCACGTGGATCTCTCTGTGCTCCCTAGAGGCGAGTCTTTGGAAAAAGGAACGAAGCCTGGAGTAGAAAGAAGGAGGAAATGGGGTTTTCTGTCATTCTCTAAAGGAAGGGAATTAGTTTGCCCAGGATTCACAGATCCAAGAGACTGGTCTTTTGAAGCCATCTGCTCCTCTAATAGCCAGCACTGGTTCATACAACCAAGAACATAAGCAACACAAGACCGCCCAGACTGGGTCAAACCAAAGGTTCATCTAGCCCAGTATCCTGTCTTCCGACAGTAGCCAGTGCCCCAGAGGGAATGAACAGGGAATGATCAAGTGATCCATTCCTGTCGCTCATTTCCAGCTCCTGGCAAACGGAGGTTAGGGACACCATCCCTATGCATCCTGGCTAATAGCCATTAATGGACCTCTCCTGCATAAATTTATCTAGTTCATTTTTGAAATCTGTTAAAGTCTTGGACTTCACAACATCCTCCGGCAAAGAGTTCCACAGGTTAACTGTGCATTTTGTGAAAAATACTTCCTTTTGTTTGTGTGAAACCTGCTGCTTATTAACAAAGACTTCAAAGGGGGCACTAGGATGTGAATCAAGGACCACTTGATCTGCAGTTAAACACTCTACCCCTGAACTCTACCCCCATGATTAGACCCAGCTGAAGACACATGGGACCGTGGTGAAACAGGAATTCTTCTGGAGAAGTTCTAGGGCCTGTGTTATACAGGAGGTCAGACTAGAAGATCAGGGCTGACCTTAGAGCCTTTGAAACTATGAATTTATGAACCTAAAGATGGCTGTAACTGCTAGTGTGAAGGTTGCTGCTCCAGTCCAAGAGGAGATGCTTTGTCTGAGGTTTCCTTGGGGAGAGGCACCTGGATCCCTGTTCCCTCTTTCTCATAACTTTCCTTGGACAGAGCACATCACAGGTTCTCCCCTTTTGTTCTCTAACAGGAAACCTCCATCCACCAGATCTGTAATTCCTTCCATCCTAGCACAGTTGCTGGCTACATTTCCTAGTCTGACTCTCACCCCATGGATCTCACGCCTCCTCTGCCATTGGGCGGACATGGAAACAGCAAAGGTCAGTTTCTATTTTCTTTGGTCATTGCCTGGGTCTAGTTGCAAAACTGCTTCATTATTAACCCCACTCCTTTGTGCACAGAATGTTGGGACCCTGGGAACAGATAGGGCCAAGCTGAAAACCAATACACCTCTGTTCCCAGAGAACCCAGTAAAAGGAACAAAAAATTTTCATCGAGAAGGTTTGAGGGTCTGGAAGGATGGATTTGCAGCTGCAAATATGTTGACTTATTCTCAACTATTTCAATATCTGGAATTTATTAGCATGGGGAAAATAACCAGTAAACTTTAAATGAAGAATTTCCCATACTATTTATAACATCCAGTCAGAAGTTGGGCCAGCAACACAATAACAAAGAAATCACACCGAGACCCATGACCAGTGTAGGCTACAGTTTATTTAAACCCCTTTCCTGGAAAGGAATTGCGGGGGGAAATTTACACATCTATTGTATATAGCCCAATGGGGGTATAGTAGAATTTGTAGAGAGTTTTGAAGTCTATCTCCATGAGATTATTTCTGAGAGAACTGCCAAGATGACAGCCAGGGGATGGGAGTAGAGCTGTATCCCTTTCTATAGCTTAAGATTTATTTCTTCTGCATTATTTGATCTCATTTATGTGTGTTTCAATCATGTAAAGTCTGAGATAGATATTGTCTCAATACACATACATTAGCCAATCATTACATGAGATAAAAGGTTTAGATTCACAACTTGAAGGCAATGAGTGAATTAGAACATAACATAACATAAGAACATAAGAACGGCCGTACCGGGTCAGACCAAAGGTCCATCTAGTCCAGTATCCTGTCTACCGACAGTGGCCAATGCCAGGTGCCCCAGAGGGAGTGAACCTAACAGGCAAGGATCAAGTGATCTCTCTCCTGCCATCCATCTCCACCCTCTGACAAACAGAGGCTAGGGACACCATTCCTTACCCATCCTGGCTAATAGCCATTAATGGACTTAACCACCATGAATTTATCCAGTTTTCTTTTAAACGCTGTTATAGTCCTAGCCTTCACAACCTCCTCAGGTAAGGAGTTCCACAAGTTGACTGTGCGCTGTGTGAAGAAGAACTTCCTTTTATTTGTTTTAAATCTGCTGCCTATTAATTTCATTTGGTGACCCCTAGTTCTTGTATTATGGGAATAAGTAAATAACTTTTCCTTATCCACTTTCTCCACATCACTCATGATTTTATATACCTCTATCATATCCCCCCTTAGTGTCCTCTTTTCCAAGCTCAAGAGTCTTTAATCTCTCCTCATATGGGACCCGTTCCAAACCCCTAATCATTTTAGTTGCCCTTCTCTGAACCTTTTCCAGCACCAGTATATCTTTTTTGAGATGAGGAGACCACATCTGTACGCAGTATTCGAGATGTGGGCATACCATCGATTTATATAAGGGCAATAATATATTCTCCATCTTATTCTCTATCCCCTTTTTAATGATACCTAACATCCTGTTTGCTTTTTTGACCGCCTCTGCACACTGCATGGACATCTTCAAAGAACTGTCCACAATGACTCCAAGAACTTTTTCCTGACTACTTGTAGCTAAATTAGTCCCCATCATATTGTATGTATAGTTGGGGTTATTTTTTCCAATGTGCATTACTTTAGGGGCAACTCCAAGGGAAATACTATTTATGGAGATATCAATCTAAATTTTACATGAGTTTTGTTATCTTCCCTTTAGGTTCTATCCATGGAAATTCACCCATTCTCGTCTGCTGAAGATCAAATAATGGAAATCTGCCTCCAGAGAACGTGGAAGGCTGACGCAGAAGGGGAACTGAAAGATGCCCACATTCAAATCAAAACGGAACGTTGAGAACTGACTGTTGCAACGCTGGTCCCCACCAGTCCCTAGGACAGGGGTGGCCAACCTGAGCCTGAGAAGGAGCCAGAATTTACCAATGAACATTGCCAAAGAGCCACAGGAATATGTCAGCAGCCCCCCATCCGCTACCCCCCTCCAGCCCCCAGCACCTCCCGCCCACCAGCAGCCCCCCCAATCAGCGGCTGGGAATCTGGGAATTACCTTCTGTAAAAACTCATCTTCTTTCGAAAACCTGTGGAAATAGCTGATTCAAGAAGTTGTTGACAGATGGATAGTACGCGTCTATCAGCAGCTCCTTGGGTCACCAGCCGTTGTCAACCAAGCCAGTTGGCAGACTGAAGGCAGGGCAAGAATGCTGAAGCAGAACATTCTTTGCTGTTGGGATACGTGACATCACAATAAACTTATACATAAACACACCTGGACAC
>NW_020696303.1:0-3519 GCF_002925995.2 Terrapene triunguis | reverse complement strand
GGCCCAGAAACACGTTGAAAATGTTCTAAGGCCCTGTGGGAAGGAGCAGAGCGTTGGGCCTGTGGGATCGATACGATGACTCAGTGGAAGCTCTTTGGGGCAGGGAGAGCTTTGTGTGGCTGGGCAGTGCCTAGCAGAATGGGGCCCCGGGCTCAGACTGAGGGCTGTGCAGCCAGTGGCAGTACAAACAAATAACAATGGTGGGAGGGGGGGAACAAAGCGACACATCTAATCGTTGGGATTTTACACAAAGACCTTTCAGAAGAGCCCCAGGCAGTGTCTGAGCTGGCTCGGATGAGGCAGCAAGGGGCAGCGCAGCCTGAGCCAGTGAAACTGCCAATCCCCCAGGGAGCAGTGGAAGCAGGCCCAAGCCGTAGCAAAGAGCGGTTCCTGCCGGGAGACGGGAAGCAGGCAGATTGCAGCTCTGTGGGACAGAGAGTATCTGTTTGTTCTGTATGTGGACAGCACCTGGCACAATGGGGCTGGTCCCTGAGTGGGGCCTGTACACAATGCTAATAAAACAAGGGGATTTGTTGGATTACTGGCGAGCTCTGAATCCCTTGAGTGCAAAGGTGGCAGGTGACAGGGGCAAGCCCTGGACAGACGGGATCTGCCCAGCCAGGGCAGCATGTGCAGGACGGGGAAGGGGAAAGGCCGTTGGGAGTGTTTCCGCAGAAGCAAAAAATCGGGGAACCAGCCCAACCATGGCGGAGTGAGGCTGTTCCCTGGGCTAGATCTCCACAGACAGCAGTCATGGGCAGGCTGGGAGGGATGGCCTGGATTCACTTTGGATTGGCTCCAGTGTAAATGAGACGAGAATTGTCCCAGAAGGGCCCAGGTACAAGAGTGACAGACACTGCAGGTTTAGCCTGTGAATAAAAAAAATTAGGTGCATTATAAAACAGTAGTAAAATAATCCCCCTGCTCCCCTTCTCCTGATGGGTGACCCCAAGTCTGACCTTGTACCTGTCCATGGGGCATCATCACTGAATGGGGGAGCTGTTAACGAGGCGCCACAGGGATTGGCTGTAGCCCCCTCACTATTCAACTTTGTAATTAACCATCTGGAAGTAAATATAAAATCACTGCTGATAAAGTCTGTGGCTAGCACAGCTTGGAGGAGTGGTAAATAATGCTAATGATGGGGAGTTGTACAGAGCAGCCTGGATGGTTTGGTAAACTGGGATTAGTAAAACAAATGCAGTTTAATACAGCCAAAAGCCAGGCCCTATAGCTGGGAACGGAGGCTGGTGGCCACACCTAGAGCCTAGGGAACCGTAGCCTGGAAAGCGGGACTATGACAAGGATTTAGGGTCATAGAGGACAAACAGCTGAACCTGAACTTCTGTGAGCTGCTTTCAGGTTAAGCCTGCAGCTTTGGGCAAGTAATTCAGACCCTGGGTCTGTGTTGGAGCAGACGGGCGTGTCTGGCTCAACAAGACAGGGTGCTGGGGTCCCGAGCTGCCAGGGGAGGAAAGCAGGGGCAGAAGTAGTCTTGGCACATCGGTTGGCAGCTCCCAAGGGGCTTTCTGTGATCCAACCCGTCACAAGGGACAAAACACTCCAATCCCTCCCGGTGGGAGGAGCCAGGTTTGCTCTTCAAATTCTGTCCTTGGTAAATGTCCAGGTCTGGGAATGTCCCACAACAGCATTTCTAGTGGGAAGCTGGCTGCAGAACAATTAAACTGCTGAGAGCTCCTATGCAGGAGGGGTGGGAATTCAGTCTCTGTGTTCTGTCAGTGCAGCTAGAGCAATAGGAAAGCCTCACCACTCACTGTAGCAACTGTCTACTCCAAAGTACTACAGGAGCATTTTAAGTGTAGACAGCTTGAGAGTGAGACCAGATCTACCTCCAGTTGGCACTAGGGATGCACCAGCACTGAGACTATAGCAATGACAACAGTTCAATGCTTCCGGAGTTGGCAGGATTCACACCTACATGGGAAGGCCCCAAGGGATTTCTAGTCCAGCACCTTAACCACTCAGCCACAACTACCTGAGGGCTGTTGGTTTCCCTACACTATGATTCTCTTCTCAGTGAATTATCACTTCACATTGTTTGCTCAGACCAGCCTCCCCGGCCCACTCACTGCTGTGCGGGGCTGTAAGTGTGTCCATTGCTGGACAGCAGGAATTCCTGCCCATTTCCCTTCCAGCTGGAGCAGGATTGGAGTGTGTTTGTGTTAATGACATTGCTGTAGATTGTTGTTCGTTCCCCATCTTGACAATTCAGACAGTCCCTTTCCCATTCAGATCTCCAGCATCTCGTTCCAATAGCAGGGGTCCAGTTTTCTCTGGGGCACTGACACGTTTCAGGGGGTTGGTGAGTGAACTCAGCCTTGCATTCCATCCTTGATGGGGCGGGACAAGGGTGGTCAGTTTTGTTGGGTCAGAAAGTTGGCAACCCTAGATCCAGGGGAAACAAACACCCAACGAGGCTGGCCAGGGGCAGGACATCAACTTGGAGGGAAGGGAAGGGGAGGGGAGGGGGTGGCAGTGACATCACAAAGGCCTGTTGCAGGAACTCGGCCTATTGGGCAAAGGTGGTGGAGAGGGGGTGACCTCACAGAGAGACCCTGACATCAGCCGGGCAGGACAGAGGTGCAGGGCCAGGCCAGTCTCTGAGACCCCCCCGGCTTTGCTGCCGCAAGTCGCCTTCACGAGGTCTCTCCTCGAGGACTGAGAGAGGATTAGGATTCACGGATGTTGGAGTTTATCCTTTTTGGTTTCCCTTTTCCTCTTTCCTC
Source organism: Terrapene triunguis (assembly GCF_002925995.2). Taxonomy (NCBI): domain Eukaryota; kingdom Metazoa; phylum Chordata; order Testudines; family Emydidae; genus Terrapene; species Terrapene triunguis. The sequence continues at coordinate 772 of NW_020696303.1, read as the reverse complement.
TCTCCTTTCTCCTCTTGCTTCTTTTTCCCCTTTCCCTGGCTTCCCTCCCTCTACCAAGGAGGGATGTGTGTGGGGTGTGTGTGAGTGGGGTTGCTCTCACTGCGGTCCTCACAAAGAGGTAGGGCTGGATCTGAGAGTGATCCCCTCTGATGGTGACCTGGGCTGTCCTTTGGGACATCTGGTGAGACCTCTCAGCCTCCCACCCCTCAGAGTCTCAATGCTGATTGGCCGAGCAGGGGGCTATCGCCAGCGAGGAAACTCAGGTCCTTTTGGCCTCTTTTCAAATCAGGCAAATAAGTCACAACCAATCCAATGTATGGGATTAATCTTGCTGCTTCTCTCCATTAATTGTCTCTTAGCAGGTCATGATTTCCTCTAATGTTCTAGGTCTTCTAAAATACTTGCTGAATAATTACTATGAATCACTGTTGGTCTGTAGCTCACTTGAGAGCACTTTATTCTGATCCGTCACTGTATGAAATTCAACAGATAGGTTGAAAGTCAGGAGCAGTGTTTCCTCAAATTTTTTATGTCCATGTGCGGAATGAATTTTGTGATGTGCACCAATATGTGCAATTTTGTTATGTGACACATCACCTGTATATTGCTGCACCTCACAAAATTCATTCTGCACATGAACGGTGTGTGGCAGGGGTGAGGCTGAAGGGTTCAGAGTGTGGGAGGGGGCTGAAGTGGGACAGAGGGTTGGGGTGTGGGCTCTGGGGTGGGGCTGGGAATGAGGGGCTCAGGGCTAGGGCAGAGGGTTGGGGTG
>NW_020696302.1:8468-12117 GCF_002925995.2 Terrapene triunguis | reverse complement strand
CCCCCCCCCCCCCAAGAACTGGCCCGCTCAGTCTGTTTAGCTTAACACAGAGAAGTGAAGCGGGGGGGGGACTTGATCTCAGGCTAGAAGGTCCTACATGGGGCACAGAAACTGGGCTCTTTGATCTAGCAGACAAAGGTCTAAGAACCAGCGACTGGATGTTGAAGTGGGACAAATTCAGACGGGAAATAAGGTGCATCTTGGGGCTCAGTCGTACCGATCCCCACTTCCTCATGGCCCGGGGGGCCTGAAACGTCTTCCCGTTGGGTGGTGGGTGTCACAAACCCCATACTGGAAGCTCAGAGGGCTGGGGAGATCCCATGTTCAAACCCCCAGCCTAGTCAACGACACCCACCTCCGGATCCCCAGTATCTTGTAGTAGTCGCGTTTCCTTGACTGCTTCAGCAGCTTCTGGGCTCTCTCCAGCCCCTCCTTCACCTCTTCGTTTTCCCCGTCGAACTCCTTGGCCTCCTGGTAATCCTCCACCGCTGTGAACCAAGCAGAGCTGCCTGACGCCGTGCCCAGCCTCCTAGCAAGGCACGGCTCCCTCCGCCAAGCAACCGGCCCTGCCAGGCACGGGGGCTGCTGTTGGACTTGTCGCTCGGCGGGCCGGGCTCCCCGGGGGAACTACAGCTCCCAAGAGGCACCCCAGCGACAGGGTTCCCTCGTGCATTGCCTTTCCAAAAGGGGCGACCGTGGTGCATCATGGGAGATGGAGGGCACGAGGCACCCGCAGGACACTCTCACGATGCACCGTGGTCTCTCCTCCTGCTGAGCCACAGTAGTGCATCATGGGAGCCCCTGGCAGAGGGGCCTCATGGAAGGCGGAGACCCCTCCAAATACAGCTCCCACCACGCCCCACTTTCCATCTCGAAGAGAGTAGATTGTGATGTGTGTCATGGGAGATGGCCTTGAACCAGGCCATAAGGAACCCGAACTACAATTCCCACAAGGCAATGCCTCCCGTCTCCAAGAGGGATGACTGCAGAGCATCATGGGATACGCAGTCTGACAAGGGGACCCCATCCCCAGAACGACATCGCCCAGGAGGTACCAGTTTTCATCTGGAATCGATTTCTGCCCTTTTTTTTGTTTGTTTTTGGAAATTTTCCATTGAAAAATTTAGACAAAAATACCCCTCCCCCACTCTAACCCACGCCACTCCCCTCCCACAGCTTGGATAGAACCCAGGAGTCCTGGCTCCCAGCCCTCCCCGCTCTAATCCACCAGCCCCCGCTCCCCAACCAGCGCCGGGGAGAGAACCCAGGAGTCCTGGCTCCCCCCCCCCCCCCCCCCCCGCGCCCCCACCCACCCCCCCCCCCCCCCCAGGACGTGCCCCCACTGGCCCCAGACACACACACACACACACACAGGCCCTACCCCGCTCCCCCTCTCAGAGCTGGGACAGAGCCCGGGAGTCCCAACTCCCGGGGCGGTGCTCAAGCCACTAGGCCGCACTGCCTGCTAGCTCCTTCCCCGAGGGTGGTGGCCAGAGCTGTGCACTGCTGGTAGCCGGCCCTGAGCCACTCTCCTGAGCGTTCCCCAAAGGAAGGCCGGTGAGAGACCTGCTCCAGCTTGGCCCCGTGCCTGGGCCCCCTACCTCTCTGGAACTCCTCGTTCAGGATGTAGGCCTCGGCCCGGTCCCGCAGGATGAAGACGTTGCGTGGGTCCCGCTGGTGAGCCTCTGTGCAGACGTCGATGGCTTCCTGGGGCCGTTTGCTCTGTCGGGTTGGGGGGAAAGGGGGGGAAAGAGGTGGGTCAGGCTGCAGCCATGGGGCTGATCCACCCCTCTAGATTATTGCACTCCAATCCCCGCCGCCCGGGACGCCCCACTGACCCTCCCCGCTCTCCCCGCTCTATGGGGTGGGGACAACTGCCCACCTCCAGACATGCACCTCCATCATCTCCAGGACACCCCCCACCGGCCCTGAGACTTATGCCCCACACTCTCCGAGATACGTCCCCCCCATCTTCTCCGGGATGTGACCCATGAGCCCTCCCAGACACGCCCCATGCCCTCTGGGACATGCCCCCCGACACATGTCCCCACCATCTTCAGGATGTCCCCCATAATCCCCCTCTGGACACGTGCCTCCCTCTCCTCCAGGAGGTGCCCTAGACACATGCCCACTATTCCCCCTCACAACCGCCCCCTTTCCCGTAGGCCTGCTCTGGTGGGCGGGAGATCGACACACCCCGTAGGTGTTCATCCAGCCGCGTTAGCCATAAGTGGAGCCCCCTAGCGTGGATACCGGGGTCTTACACTGGGAAACGCAGGCGTGCAGGGGGCACACGGGGGGGAGACAGACCCAGAGATGGCGCCCACACGTTCCAACCCCGGCCCCGGGCCGGTGCGAACGGTCCCTGCCTCACCCCGAGCTGGCCAGGGGCTGGAGCTTCCTCTCCCGCCCCTGCCGTCGCCGCCTTGCACACACAAGCGAACGCGCCTTCCCTCCCACCCACGCCCGATCGTGCGCTCAGTCCCCACGGAGCCAGCTCCTCGCCCGCATTCGGAGGCCCGCCTTCACCGGCCCCGCTGCAACACAGGAAAGGGTCATTTCTCCCCATTTCACTGAGGGAAACTGAGGCACGCAACATCAAGGCACCATTTTCAAAAGCGACGCCTTTCGATTGAGTCACTTTAGGTGGCTGAAGCACATAGCGTGGTCTTCGGCGACCTGCGGTCGGTCCCACAGAGAGTCTGTGGCGGCAGCACCAGAAATCGAACCCAGGAGTTCTGATTCCCAGTCCAGCCCATCAGCCACAGCTACTGGCTAACTGGCCAGCAACATTTCTCCCCTCTAAGAGAACATTGCGGGGTATTTTTGCAGGCAGGGTCTCTCCTTTCCTAGGATATTTTGGATTTTCCGTCGGAAAACCAGAACAATTTCAGGTGCCGAAACTGGAGGGAGGAGGAACAAAAAATCTGATTTTTCTACCCAAAGTCGAATTTTTCAGCAGGAAATTAATCCCCAATTTCAGACCCCAGGACAGGAGCATCCAGAGACAGGCCCAGCGAGCGCAGGACAGGTGTGTACTGGAGCAACAGCCAAGATCCTGATTCCGCCCGGACGCTCTGCTCAGAGCCGGCGGGTGGTTTGGGGATGGACACAAAAGATGTGGTTCTGCTGGGCTCTGATTCCAGCGACCTCTGTAAACACTGCGGTGCCCGCAGGCTGCCAGCAGGGGGCGGGGCTTAGCGCCAAAGCCAATCACAGACCTCCTCAAAGCCCCTTTACACAGAGCGCAGGTGTCGGGTGCAGGCGCTGTGCCGGTCCCTCTCTGCCCCCTGCTGGAGGGAACAGGCACTGTTGTGTGTGTGTGTGTGTGTGTGTGTGTCCCTGCTGGAGGGGACGGGCCCTGCTCTGTGTGTGTGTCCCTGCTGCCCCCTGCTGGAGGGGACGGACCCTGCTCTGTGTGTGTGTGTGTCCCTGCCGCCCCCTGCTGGAGGGAACGGGCCTTGCTCTGTGTGTGTGTGTGTCCCTGCTGGAGGGAACAGGCCCTGCTCCGTGTGTGTGTCTGTGTCTGCCGCCCCCTGCTGGAGGGAATGGGCCCTGCTCTGTGTGTGTGTCCCTGCTGGAGGGAACGGGCCCTGCTCCGTGTGTGTGTCCCTGCTGGAGGGAACGGGCCCTGCTCCGTGTGTGTGTC
>NW_020696302.1:0-8368 GCF_002925995.2 Terrapene triunguis | reverse complement strand
GCCCCCTGCTGGAGGGAACGGGCCCTGCTCTGTGTGTGTGTGTGTGTCCCTGCCGCCCCCTGCTGGAGGGAACGGGCCCTGCTCCATGTGTGTGAGTGTGTGTGTGTGTGTGTGTCCCTGCCGCCCCCTGCTGGAGGGAACGGGCCCTGCTCCGTGTGTGTGTGTATGTCCCTGCTGTCAGGAATGGGCCCTGCTCCATGTGTGTGTGTGTGTGTGTCCCTGCTGTCCCCTGCTGGAAGGAACGGGCCCTGCTCCGTGTGTGTGTGTGTGTGTGTATATGTGTGTCCCTGCTGGAGGGGATGAGCTCTGCTCTGTGTGTGTGTGTCCCTGCCGTCCCCTGCTGGAGGGAACGGGCCCTGCTGTGTGTGTGTGTGTGTGTCCCTGCCGTCCCCTGATGGAGGGAACGGGCCCTGCTGTGTGTGTGTGTGTGTGTGTGTGTCCCTGCTGTCAGGAACAGGCCCTGCTCTGTGTGTGTGTGTGTGTGTGTGTATGTCCCTGCTGTCAGGAACGGGCCCTGCTCTGTGTGTGTGTGTGTGTGTGTGTGTGTCCCTGCTGTCCCCTGCTGGAAGGAACGGGCACTGCTCCGTGTGTGTGTCCCTGCCGCCCCCTGCTGGAGGGGACGGGCCCAGCTCTGTGTGTGTGTGTGTGTGTGTCCCTGCTGGAGGGGATGGGCCCTGCTCTGTGTGTGTGTGTGTGTGTGTGTGTGTGTGTGTCCCTGCTGCCCCCTGCTGGAGGGGATGGGCCCTGCTGTGTGTGTGTGTGTGTGTGTGTGTGTGTGTGTGTGTGTGTGTGTCCCTGCCGCCCCCTACTGGAAGGGACAGGCCTTGCTCTGTGTGCACGTGAGAGAGAGACGATGCCAGTAGAAAGCTAGCAGGAGGACTCTGTAAAAGGGACCCCGAAAGGAAGCAGAGAGAGGGAGACAGAGCTTCTGGGGCCCAGACTTGCTGTGATTACAATCCAGTCTCATGCTTCAGGGAATCAGCTGGGTGCCTGTAGGGTCAGGAAGGATTTTTTTCCCTGAGGCACAATTGACCAGATATATTCTGAGGTTTCTTTGCCTTCCTCTGAAGAGTCAGGGATCAGCCGCAGCTGGAGACAGGACCCCGGACGGGGGGGCCAGAGAACCCTCTTTCTAGGTGCCCAGCTGGCTGGTTCTTGCCCACAAGCTCAGGGTCCAAGTGATCACCAGGTTGGGGATCAGGAAGGAATTTCCCCCCAGGTCAGATCGGCAGGGACCTAAGGGGGCGAGGGGGTGTTCTGCCTTCCTCTGCCGCACGGGGTGTGGATCACCTGCTGGGAACACCGGGGTGGGTCTCCCCGCTCAATTCCCTGCCATGGCAGGGGCCCCGGGCTCGGCATGGGGCGCACACCAGGTGGGTGCTCCCGAGGAACGAAACACTGCACTCTAAGTGAAGGCTTAGAGCTCTGCACAGGGGGATCGGAACGGCCCGTGGCTAGGAGATCCAGCTAGAGCGAATGGGCCCTTCTGGCCTTAAACCCAATGAAATCTAGGAAATGTGGCGAGGAGTCTGTGTATACACACACCAGTGCCCCACCCCAGAGGTGGCCGCATCTCAGCACTGGGCGAGGAATCCGTGTCTATACAGCCCCTGCGCCCCACCCCAGAGGTGGCCACATCTCAGCACTGGGCGAGGAATCCGTGTATACACACCCCAGTGCCCCACCCCAGAGGTGGCCGCATCTCAGCACTGGGCGAGGAATCCGTGTCTACACAGCCCCTGCGCCCCACCCCAGAGGTGGCCACATCTCAGCACTGGGCGAGGAATCCGTGTATACACAGCCCCAGTGCCCCACCCCAAAGGTGGCCGCATCTCAGCACTGGGCGAGGAATCCGTGTATACACAGCCCCAGTGCCTCACCCCAGAGGTGGCTGCATCTCAGCACTGGGCGAGGAGTCTGTGTCTATATGGCCGTCCCAACCCCGTTGTTTGTCTCCCCCACCGCCGGGGGGGTGTTCCCACAGGCTCTCCCCGCAGTGTGCACGGCGGATGCGGGCGCGAGGCCGGGCTCACCTTGGACAGGCAGTGACAGATGCGCGCCTTGGCCTTGATGATATAAACCTCCACTTGCGGCTCCGTCTTCATGGCTGCTTTGTACTTGTCGATGGCTTCCTCGTACCTGTCCCCGGGAACGGCACGTGTCAGCCGCCGGCGGGGCTCGAGCGGGCAAAGGGGCGGGGAGGGGAATGGGGCCAAACTCAGGGAGCACCCAAAACAGGCCAGACCTAGAGCCAGGGAGGGCTTCCAGGGGAAAGGGGCAGAGGAAGAGATCCCAGAATACCCGCCTGCCCCCAGGATTCCTGTTTAACCAGCCCCTGTGCTCCACCCCAGAGGCGGCTGCATCTCAGAGACGGCTGAGGGGTCCCAGTATAAACATCCCCCATGCCGCACCCCAGAGATGGCCGCATCTCAGAGCTGGGCAAGGCGATCCCTGTATAAACAGTCCCCGTGCCCCACCACAGAGGCGGCTGCATCTCAGCCCCTCCACTACTCCCAGGACCCCAGCGGAGCGGGGGATGGGGGGATTTCAGGGAGCACCGTAGAGCCACGGCACACCCGGCTGGGAGGACCCCACCTCTCCTGGCCCCTGGCTTTATGGGAAGCGGGTGGCAGAGAGAGGGCGGGCAGGGTGGTCACCTCTGCGCTCGGACGTGCTCCTCAGCCGACTCCAGCTGCTTGGAGAGCTTCTTGACCTGCTTGTAGTGGGCGAAGCACGCCTTGTCGTCCTGGTCCAGCTTGAGACATTCACGTACCTGCCTGGGGAGGGGAGACCGGGGACAGGTGGGGGGGGGGGTCTGGGAGACGCGGGGGTCCTCCAGCCCCCAAGATCCCAGCGCACCCGGGCGGGGCTCAGAGTCAAAGCCTGGCTCCTCCAGGGGCAGGGTTTCAAGGTGGCCCGGTGCGGGGAGGTTCCTCGTACAGCCCCCCAGACATCCCGCACCCCTGCCAGCACCGCCTCGTGCCCCCCAACTCACGCCAGGGCCTCCTCGTGCTCCCCCAGGCCGTAGTAGAGCTGGCTGAGCTTAAGGAAAGCCGCCCGGTTGTCGGCGCGGAGCTTGGTGGTGGGTTTCAGGTCCAGGATGGCCTGGCCGTAGTCGCCCAGCAGGAGGTGGCACTCGGCGCGCAGCTCCTTGGCATCGGGGTCCCACGGGGAGATCTGCGGCCAAGGGAGCGAACGGGAAAGGTGAGAAAGGCTGGACCCCGCCTGGACTGACGGCGTGCTGGTGGGCAGGCGCGCCGGCTTCCATCAGAGAGGGGAAACTGAGGCAGGGCCTGAGGCCGGGTTCAGGCGGACCCACCGCCAGCCCCTTGGTTCCAGATCCCTCTGGCTTTTTAAGGCGGCAGCAGGGGGATCGAAGAGCTCTATGGGTTCACATTCATACTTCCAAGCCCAACACCCGAGACTCCCCCAACTTTTCTGCACAATCGGCCCGGCTGTTCCTCCACCGCTCCAAGCTCCGGCGCCAGGCCTCAGCCAGCCCAGGCCGCAGTAAGCAGCCCTGGGATTGCCAAGGGAGCTGCGTTTGGAAATGCTGCTGCATTGGCCTGTAGGAATTGTACGTTGGGTGCCTCATCTCCCCCATTCTCTGCTATGGGCCAGGCTTCCCGGCTGGACCACATCTCCCATGATGCACCACAGCCAGGGACTCCCATCATGCCCCACCTTCCCTCTCCACGAGGGGGGAGAGCGCCGTGTACCATGGGAGATGTAGTTCGGACCAGATTCCCAGGGCAGATATCATGGCAGTCTCCGCCTCTTGGAGGGTGAGGGGATGCATCGTGGGAGGCCGTGGCGCATCATGGGAGATGTAGTCCCAGCTGGGAGCCTACAGAGGTGATGCACCGCCTCCCTGCCCAAAGTGTGAACCTTACGGGGCTCAAAGCACCTCTGAACAGCTCTCCCCAGCTCTCAGAGACGGCGCGATCCCCGCGGAGGGGGACAGCCCCCTCTCCCGGCGGATACCTCGACGACTCGCTCCAGGATGCCAATGGCTCCCGCGTACTCTGTCCTCTGATAGGCTGCCCGGGCCTCCTGCATGGTCACTTCCAGCTCGGTGAGTCTGGCGAGCTGGCTCTGAGCCTCCTTGTGGCCAGGATCGCTCTGCAGCTGCGGGGGGCGTGAAGGGGGAAGAAGAGGGGGGAAAAAAACCAACAAGGATTGGCAGAGGCCTAGAGAGGGCCCTCTGGCAAAGGGGGAGGGTCCCCCAGCCAGTGCCCTTTGGGGACAGAGGTTCCATTCCCAGGCCTCTCACGAGGGGTCCCTTCTCACGGCACTCACCACGGCTTCGAAGTCCTGCTTGGCCTGCTCCGTGTTGCCCTGCTTCAGGAGAATGTTACCCCTCTGCAGCCTGGCCTGGAGCGGAGAGAGAGAGAGAGAGCAGATTCCCGGGGTGAGAGACTCCGGCAACGGCAGATTCAAATCGGCGCCCTCGATCGAGGCAAAGTTCTTAATGCTTAAACCCAGTCAGTTGCAAAAGGCAGCGCTCTCGCCAACTCGGGGCCGTAACGGCCGCCACAACGGATGTGCCAAGTTCGGTTCCCGGGGGGATGTTTGCTAAAGCATCCGAGGGACGAGCCTACGTGGCCTGGGAAAGTCAAGGCTATGTAACGTTTCAGACCTAGCGCTTTTCATCTATGGAGCTCAGCGCACGTGCCAAAGGAGATTCGGCGTCATTATCCCTGTTTTACAGATCGGGGAAACCGAGGCGCTGGGGTTCTCAATTTTTTTTTTTTTTTTTTTTTTGCTGGGACCCACTTTGAAAATATTTCAGGCTCTGAAGAGTCCCCTCCACCAACCCCCTGCCACCCTTACTTCTGCGCTGCTGCTGGGGGCGGTGCTGCCTTCAGTGCTGGGTGCTTGGCCAGTAGCTGCTTCTCTCCGATCACCCAGCTCGGAAGGGCTCGGGCGGTCAGCCCCGCATGTGGCTGGCAGCCGGCATGCCCGGACCTGCCAACTTGCAGCCTCCCTGTAATAACCTCGCGACCCCCAGCTTGACAACCCCCACGCTAGATTTTTAGGGGCATTCTTACCTTTAAAAAAAAAAAAAAAAAATCTGGCCGAAGTGACTTAAAATCAGGACCAGCCATTTCCATCTACGCTGCAATCAACGCCCCACGGCGCAGCCCAGCTTGGCTGACTCAGGCTCGTGGGGCTAAAAACTGGAGTGTAGACACTCGGGGTTAGCCGGAGCCCTGGCTCTCAGATCCTGCATGTCTGCCCGGCAACTTTTAGCCCTGCAGCCCAAATCGATTGTCCTGGGCCCTGAGACTCAGTGCTGTGAGTTTTTTATTGCAGCGTAGACATCCCCTGCTCTACTTCAAAGAGGAATTCGTTCAGGAAAACATCCCATTTTGATTTTAAAATGGTCAGTGATGGAGAATCCATTAGCCCCATCTGACAGATGAGCAAACTGAGGCAAAGTGATTTGCTCAGGGTCACCAGTCGCAGAGCTGGGAACAGAACCCGGGTCTCTAGACTAGCCCACACTGCCTCCCGCAGGATTTTTTGCAAATCGCAACTTGCTTTCAGTGGTGTCTTCCTTAGGTACCTTGAAAACCCGGCCATAAAAAAAAGCATAGTTAGGGAGAAGAAAAATAGGCCGCCGGATTTTCAGGGTTTTAGCTGGCGCTCCCTGTTGCACCTTCGGCATACCAAAGCAGTTCACAGACCCTGGTTAATCCCGGGCGGGGAGTGTCGTTAGCCCCAGACAGGGAAACCGAGGCACCGAAAGAGGCCGGGCCTGGCCTCAGGCCCAGCTGGGAGGCAGTCGGGCGAATCCACCGAGCTCTCCCAGTCATGTAAGAAGGCGACGCTATTTACAGCTTTGTGTCAACACACATCCAGCCGAACCGGTTTTGAATCAGCTTTGGCAGCTCAGTGCTGGCAGGGAATCATTCTGAACAGCCGTGTCTGAGCTCAGGCAGAGCGAGAGAGAGAGAGAATGCCCAGGATAGCCAATGCCTAGTGGTTAGAGCTATCGCATGGGATGTGGGAGGCCTGGGTACGAGCCCCCGATCTGCACGGTTTTCGGCTCAGGGATTCGAGAGGGAAATCTCAAGTAGGTAACATTCTCTCTATATTTGGTGACCATCGCTGCTGGTATCCTGCGTCCAGCTGCGGGGTTCCACCACTCCAGAAGGACGTGGATAAACTGGAGAAGCTACAGGAGCGATTCAAAGACTGGAAAACATGCCCGAAACTGAGAGACGGCAGGAGATTGATCTGTTTAGCTTGATAGAGAGAAGACGAAGGGGTGACCTGATCCCAGTTTATAAGCACCAATGCAGAGAACAGCCACACGATAATAGTTGGCTCTTCCATCTAGGAGAAAAAGGACTAACCAGCTCCGATGGCTGGATATTGAAGCTGGACAAATTCAGACGGAAAATAAGGCGTACATTTTTCACAGTGAGGGTAACTCACTACTGAAACCACTGACCGTGTTTAAATCATGATCGGATGTTTCTCGACAAGAGCTGCTGCAGTTTAACCTGGAGATATTTTGGGGACGTTCTCTGGTGTTTATTACACAGGCGAGATGCTCAGAGTGGTCCTTTCCAGCCTTGGGATCAACGAATCTGGGTCTCCCACCCCCTGAGCTGAGCGCTCTGACCCCCAGGGGAGAGCCAGTCCCCCCACTATATCCCTGCAAGCCCGAAGTGGGAACAGCAGGTGGGACTTACGGCCAGGAAGTCCGGCTTGAGCTCAATGGCCTTCGAAAGGTCGGGCAGTGCCGAGCGGAACTTGCCCATGGCCAAGTAGATGGTGGCTCGCTTGTAATAGGTGAGGTAATTCTTGGGGTCGCCTTCTGCAGGAGGGAGAATATATTACTGGAGTCCTGGCCCCGCCCCCAATCTTCTGGTCCCGCCCAGATTTGTTCTCCTTGCCCACTACCCACTCCCTGCCAACCTCAAGGCCCCATTCCCGTATCTGCCCCACAGCTGTCCCCCCAAATGCCCCTCCCTGGCGCTGAATTCCTGCTCACTGTCCCCGGGGCATCCCCGATGCTCCGTGCCTGCCTGGCACAGTGGCGAGCGTGGAGGAGGCTAGTGTCCGCCGTGCTCCCGGGCTCGCCGGCGACACCGCACGCCCGCGCCCACTTACCGACAGCGGAGTGGTAGTGAGACAGCGCCTCGGCCAGCTGTCCGGCCGCCAGCAGCTTGCGCCCCATTTCCAGGTGGTTCTCGATCTCGGCCTGCCCGGAGGCCAGCAAACCTGCAGCGGACAAAGTGGCTCATCGTCACTGGTTTGAGGGGAGTCAGGGCTGGGGGCCCCACTGAAATCCCCATCTCCCCGACCTACACACTGCTCTAGTATTCAGAGAACCACAGGGTCACCTCGTCACTCTCCCCCAAGATGCAGGATCTGGGGGGTCTAAACCATCCTAGCCTCCTTTGGAAAACCTCCAGTGAGGGAGGTTCCACCCCTTCCCGAGGCAGCATCAAACTGTCCATTGCCTGCTAGCCGTGCCCCCCCTCGCATGGCCATGCCCCCTTTCTATCAGCCCCGCCCAGCCCCCCCATAGCCCCATCCCCTTCTACACTAGCCCCCACTCTCATGGCCTTGCCCCCTTGCTGCCTGCCCTGATGCCGCCTTCCCACCCCGTCACTTTTCCATGCTCTCCTGACCTCACCTGCTCTTCCCCCAGTCTTGGGACCCTTCACCTTCCCCACTCTCCTGCCCCCTCCCACCCATCCCCACTTTCCTAACCCCATCTGCCGCCCCACCAGCACCACCCCCACTCTCCTGCCCCCGCCCCCTCCCACACAACCCACCCCCACTTTCCTAACCCCACTAGCCACACCCCCACTCTTGTGCACCCCCCACACAACCCCACCCCCATTCTCTTAACCCCACCCACTCCATCCCCAGTCTTGTGACCCCCTCACCTTCTCCACCAGCGCCACCCCCTTTCTCCTGACCCCCTCCTACCCCACCACCACTCTCCAGGCCACGCCCTTTCCCTGCCAATTAAGGGGGCATCCTCCCTTGGCTTCCCTGGGGTGACCAGCTGTCCCGATTTGATAGGAACAATCCCCATATTGGGGGCCTTGTCTTATGTAGGCGCCTATCACCCCCCCCACCCCCGATTTTTCACACTTGCTTCCCCTTCTCTGCAGGTGGGGGAAAAAGCACCAGGGGTCGGAGCCAGCAGCAGGTGGGAGGAGCCACGGGAGGAACTAAAGAGCAGCTGGTAGGAGAGGGCGGAGCCTGCAGGGAGGGGCGGGGCCAAGGCGGAAGGTGGTCGTCCAGGTGGGGGCGGGGCTAGGAGCGGCCCAGGGGCGGGGCCAGCAGGGAAGGGGCGGGGCCAAGGCGGAGGGTGGTCGTCCAGGTGGGGGCGGGGCCA
>NW_020696301.1:8423-9075 GCF_002925995.2 Terrapene triunguis | reverse complement strand
TCCTACATAAATGAGGAAAAGTTGAGGTGCCTTTATTATTCTTTTGTTCCACTCTTTCTTTCTATGGGGAATTTGCCAATGCAATATCACTGTCTTCCTTTTAAACAAACAAACAAAAAAAAAAGGCAATGGCTGTTGAAAATAGCAATTCCAGTCCTAATAACCACTGGGAAGCATTTCTTGCTCAATTTTATCCTACTTTTTCTATAGCAAGTTACAGTGGATCAGTACATTTGATTTGGGAGAAATGAAGAAACAGCCGCCTAAACTGAGCTTGAGCACTCCTGAATTTTGAGGTGTTCAAATCTGGAAGGCAGGTGCTGGGGGCGGGGGGGACCTATGGCTCCGCAGGGGAGCACGGCAGCATGTATGCAGCAGCGTGTCTGGCGCTGCGCGAAGCCAGACACGCTGGTCTGAGTGGCACGGTAAGGGGACTGGGAGGTTGGAGAAGGGGTAGGGAGTTCCGGGGGGGCAGTCAAGGGACAGGGAGCAAGGGGGGTTGGATGGGGCGGAGGTTTGGGGGGGCAGTTGGGAGCAGGGAGAAGAGGGGGTTGGATGGGGCAGAGGTTCGTGGGGGCAGTCAGGGGACAGGCAGCAGTTGGATAGGCATGGGAGTCCCAGGGGTTTGTCAGGGGACAGGTAGGGGGTGGGG
>NW_020696301.1:0-8323 GCF_002925995.2 Terrapene triunguis | reverse complement strand
GGGGGTGGGGTCCTGGGGGGCAGTTGGGGCAGGGGTCCCAGGAGGGGGTGATCAGGGGACAGGGAGCAGGGGGGTTGGATGGGTTGGGGTTTCTGTGGGGGGCAGTCGGAGGGAGTGGATGGTGGCAGGGTGGGGCTACCCTCCCTCCCCGTGGAGTGTCCTATTTTTTGAATGTTAAAATATGGTATCCCTGCCCTTCCCAGAGCAGCTCTCCATTCACAGCAGGCTGCAGCATGAGGTCTCAGCTTCCTCCCTCCCTCCTCCTTTTTCCTGTTGGTAGTGGCCAAGGGAATGCTGGGAAATGTAGTTCTTTCCCTGCTCCAGGGCTGGCTCTATAGGCAGGGAGCTAACCCCTGAACTACAGCTCCCAGGGCCCCCTGTTGGTTCTCAGCTCCCAGGCTGGATCCCTGCCGCCCCTGCAAATGGGCTGCCCCAAGCACGTGCATGCTTTGCTGGTGCCTAGAGCTGCCCCTGTGGTCAGCAAACAAGCTACTAGAAGACTCAGATTATGGCCCTCCAGAAGAGGGAGGTGAAAAAACAAGTCAAGCCTGAAAATAAGGGGGACAGGTTAACCCTAAGGGGTGTGTGTGTGTGGGGTGTGTGTACAGAGCAGAAATCTGAAGCTGTCTCTCAGCTATTACCTGAAAATAAACGTAAAGCTTAGTACAGCAAAAAACTATTGCAAACCTGGTCTGTTGTACAAGAGGGGAAACTGAGGCACACCACCTCATAAATTTCATAAATGACCAGTGAGTGGGGTAATTCACTAGCCTGACTATAAAACAAAATAAGAACAGCCTAAGGTAATTCTTCTGTTTTTCCTGCTATTAGCAAGAAAATTTGTAAAAGGAATTGGTATTATTATTAAGCAATAATCTGTCCCCACCAAAGGGGGTAAAAATTGTTTCTTTTGTTTTTCAGACACTCTACAAGCATGCTGGCGCCAGCGAAAGAATAACCCAGAATACCATGGATCTAGGTTTTGTGGTGTTTGTCTCGCTGCTAGCATGACGTGGGTGGGGGATGGCTTCAAAAGGCTGACCGGGGTGGAAAATGTGTACGAAAACACAAAATGCTCAACGAGGAGGCCAGCACCTGTGTAATAGCTATCATGGTACCTGAAAATAGAACAGCAACTAAAATTATGCTTGCTAAAAGTTTACCCCAATAAACATCAAATTGTTTGCAACTTTGGACTTCGGATATTGTTGCTCTCTGTTCATGCAAGAAGAACCAGGACAGTAAAAGGGTAAAAAAATAAGCCCCCTAACACTGGGGAGGGGCTGTAGGGAGCTGAGGATCTTGCTCACCTCTGATGCCTGCAGTCCCTTTGTGATGTCGGGACCCGCCTGGTCCTGGCCCTTTATGATGCGTCACTGGAACAAACAGCCCCTCGGGAGAGATCCAGTGGCAGCACCAGCAGGGAGCCCAGTGTCCAGACCGTCCTCCCCAGCACGAGTATGGGGATCACGCAGAGCTTGTTCTCTGCCTGCTGGGACAGCTCCTGGGTGTTGGACACCTGCGTCCTTCTGGTCCTGGTCATCTGGGTGGCCATGGCGATCCAGCACAGTTTCTCCAGGAGAAGCAGGAAGGTAGGAGGACCCCCCCCAGCAACCCCCCCTGCAGCCGTCCTACACTCTCAGCAGACCTTGCCTGGACACAGCCTCATGGAAGGGAGGGAGGGTGGGAGCGCCTGAGAGCCCCTGTTCTGACCAGGCCCCATTGGGCTGGCAGGACACATCCACAGAGAGAGACAGGGCCACAGACCGAGCTCGTGGCTCCATTCATTGGTTGTTCCTTACTGCCCTGACCACCCCAGCTAGTGCTAGAAATGCCAGGGCTCTCCCTCGTGGTTCCCTGGCACCCCGGCACTGAGCCGGCTCTGGCCAGTTATTCCCTTACGCTCGGGGAAGCAGGCCAACAAACCCTCCCAGCTCCCTCCCAAAGCCACAAGCTTTCCTGGGTCCCTGGCCTTCCAGCCGGCCAGGGAGAGGGCAGGCAATGGGGGGTAGGGGGAGAAAGGGGGAAGCCGGGACAGATCTTTGGACAGCCGTTGGCTTTGGTCAGTTGGGGATCCTGCCTCGGGCGGGCAGAGTCCTGCCTCCATCCCAGATCAGTTGGGGAGCTGGGCTTGCAGGTGGGAACCAGAGGAGAGAAGAGGAAGCCAGAGCACATTGCGAAGCCCAAGGGCCTAGTCCCCATTTGACTCATAACACCGGGGGCAGAAATCACCCCCCGCAAGGGTCAGACCCAGGGCCCACGGACAGCGAAGGAGGAACCTGCTGCCCCTCCCCCCGGGTTACTCTGCAGCTGATGCCGTTTCGGCTCCGGGCAGGGTGCCCAGACGGCTACAGTGACTGTGCCTGTCACCCAGCTCCCCAAAACAACCGGGCCTTGAACGGCTCAGCCGGCCCCAGTCCCAGAACTAACGTCCCAGCACACGGCCCTGCTTGGGCTTCCTGGTGCTGGGGTCCCCAGAGCCCCGGGGGCGATGCGGTAGCTCCTACAGCCTCGGTTTCTTGAGTCTGTAATCCGCAGCTCAGCTGGGCCCAGGACAGGGGGCAGCCTGGAATTCAAGGGGCTGAGAACGTGCCAGGGGCAGCCTGGTGCCCAGGCAATAGAAAGGGGAGCCCGGGGCATTCCCCCCAGCCTGTGTTCCCTGGCGTATGGCCATGGGCTGGGTGAGGGGCAAGGGCGAGCCAGGGACCCCTTGGCATGTGGCTGCCCCCGTCCGTACCCACAACATCCAGACGGGTCTGTACTAGCCTGTGCGTGAAACCACGCTTACATCTCTCGGTTTAGCGTGCTAGCTGGAGGGGATGTAGCGTGAATCTGTCTGTGCAAGCTGGGAATCACCCTGCCAGCTCCAAGGGCAGCTGGGGCCCATGCGTGTGGGTCCGGGGGCAGCAGAACAGCCCAGACGCTCGGGGTGAGCTGGCTCCAGTGGGGTGCGGCTGCGGAGGCTGTGGGCACAGCCTGGCCTTTCTCCCAGGGCCCTGCTGTGACGCTGATGTGGCGATGCCCCGATGTTGGGGGGGACCCGGGATTATTCCAATGGCACTCGGGTGGGGAGCCCAGGGCGTGGCCGAAGGAGCCTGGAGTTCTCCAGCTGCAGGAGGTGGAGGGTGTGACGAAGTGGGACTGTTCTTAATGTTTCCTCTGAATACTGTGTGCGTGCCTCAGTTTCCCCTATGCATTTCTTAAGTCTCTAGGAGGTGGGATAAAGGCCAGTGTGCATAAATCACTGACACTCTATCTCCCTGGCAACAAATGGCCAGGGCCCTTCCCCCCTGCAAGGAAATAGCTAAAGGTGAACAAAGAGATCAGGTGACCTCCTGGCCGGGGAAAGAGACAAAGCCCAGAGAAGGAGGGGTTGCAGGGGGATTTCAGTTGGAGCTAGCTGGGGATGGGGAGGGAGGGCAGAAGGGGTTGTCTGGATCTCTGAACCCCATAATGGACCCAGCTGAGGGGTCCCGTTCACCGTGGTACCTACAAGCTCTGTTTTAGACCGTGTTCCTGTCATCTAATAAACCTCTGTTTTACTGGCTGGCTAAGAGTCACGTCTGACTGCAAAGTGGGGGTGCAGGACCCTGTGGCTTCCCCAGTACCCCGCCAGGGTGAACTCGCTGTGGGAAGCGCACGGAGGGGCATATGCTGAATGCTCCAAGGTCAGACCCAGGAGGTGAAGCCGTGTGAGCTCCTTGCCCTGAAGACAGTCTGCTCCATGGGAGAGGAGGCTCCCCAAAGTCCTGACTGGCTTTGTGGGGAGCAGTTCCACAGCATCGCCTGGGGACTCTGTGACAGAGGGAAGCGCGGGCACCCCTGGCACCGGGCTGGGCTGGGTGGGAGGCTGGCACTGCACGGCCTCAGTCTGGGTACCACGTAACTCTGCCGCTTCCTTGGCTCCCGCAGGCTCTTTGGGTCAGCAGGCTCCGGAGGAGGGGGATGGAGGGCGAGGGAGAAGGTAAGGTCCTGCCTCACGCTCCCTGCTGGCTCCCGGGCTCAGAATCCCAGGGCCTCTCCCAAGCCTTCCACCCTGGCCCAGGGGTCCCACACGAGGCCCCCCCAGGCTTGGCCTGCCCCTGGGGATGGGAGCGGGAGTCAAGGTGCTGACTGGAGCCAGGATAAGCTGACATGGTGCTAACGAACCGTCGTCTGGGGGCTTTGCCTTGATGGAGGCAAAGGCCCAATTGTCTGTCCCCTCTGGCAGGTTGTCCCCATGTCCTCCAGGGCTTTGTGCAGGCTAATGGTGAGCATCGGGGCGGGGGGGGAGGGGCGGTGGGCTACCTGCCCTTCCCAGGAGCCTCCAGAACAGGGCAGCTTTGCCAGCAGGAGGCACTGCCCACTGCCCAGCAGAACTTGTCTTTCTTTCACCCCGTTTGCTCTGTCTTGGATAGGGGTGCAGCCCCCTGGCACTCCGTTGCTGTGCATCGTACCAGGGCTTGCAAGGCCAAGGCTGCTAGGTGCTGCCAGCCCCTGGCATTTGCCAGAGAGTTTTCCTGGGATCCCGCACACTGGCAAGACCCATTTCTGCAGGATGGGGCACCGGCTGGGTTATTTGCACCAGGGCAAGGCGCCGTCTGGGTTTCTGGTACACGGACAGCGCACCGGCTGGGTTCACAGCCCTGGCACGATGCCCTGGCCGGGTTCACGGTGCTGGGACTTCACCCTGGCCAGGTTCACAGCCCTGGCAGTGTGTGAGAGGGGTCTGGCGTGGTGCTGGCGGAGTGTTTCATCGGGCCCCGGGCTCTCACAAGCTCAGCATGCCAGGTCCTGGAGCAGCAGTGCAGAGCGGCCTGGGGCCAGGGCACTGGAATGAGGGGGCCGGGGGGCCATGCCCTCTGACTTTTGACTGGCTGTAAGGGCAAGCAACGGGAGACAGGGGGTGCAGAGAAGAAGGGTCTTGGAGTGAAGCAGTGGCGGAGGAGCGGGGCTTGGTGTGGGGGCGAGGCCTCGGGGGCAATGGATCACAGGAGGGCGGGCATGGGGCGGGGCCTTGGGGTTAGGAGCAGGGCGGGAGTGGGGATTCGGGGTTGGGGCGGTACGGGTGGGTGGGGTCACGGTTCGGGTGCCCGTGGCCCCCACTAAGTTCAGGCCCCGTCTCTCCTCAGAAGCCCTCTCTGCTGTTCTGTTCTAGGTGCAAAGAAGCAGCGGGGGAAGCAGCCACGTGACCGGCTGGGCCCGGACCCCGCAAGCCCTGCTCGCCGAGCCCCCGGGCGCTGCTCCATCCGCCAGCTGCTGGGTGACAACGCAGACTGCGCCCTGTGCAACGCGGCGGCCCGGCAAGCTGAGCGGCCGCTGTACACCAACAGGGCCGGCGCATACCGGCTGGACTTCCACCTGGCGCAGAACGCTCTGGGCTCCTTCATCCTGCTGCCCTGCGTCATACACTCCCAGGCCATCTCTGCCGACCAGGAACACCGGCGGGAAATGAACATCCGGCTGCCGCGCAGGAGGGGCCGGAAAAGCCAGCTGGGAGAAAGAGCCACTGAGGTCACATCCGGGACAGTCGGAGCATCTAACCTGGAGCGCCGTGGGCACCTGTGTGCCCTGCAGGAGAGGATGCAGGCCCGGCGGAGGAAGCTGTCCCCGTCACTCAACAGCGCCGCCTCCGAAGAGGAGAGCCGCCTCCTGGCCTTGGACAAAAGTTAGGGTTAGGGTTTGCAGTTGGCTAATCAACTCTGTTTTGCGTGCAATCTGCAGGAGTGATCTGGGGCCTGACACAGCAGCAGGGGGAGGGCAGGGTCTAGTGGCTGGCACTACTGTTGCCAGGTGTCCAGTTTTCGACAGGAAGGCCTGGTCAAAAAGGGACCCTGGTGGCTCCGGGCAGCACCGCTGACCAGGCCGTTAAAAGTCCACTTGGCGGCACAGCGGGGCTAAGGCAGGTTCCCTGCCTGCCGTGGCTTCACGCAGTGCCCAGAAGTAGCGGTATGTCCCCCTTCCAGTTCCTACGCATAGGGGCAGCCAGGAGGCTCCGCACGCTGCCCCCTCCCCAAGCGCCAGCTTCACAGCTCCCATTGGCCATGGTTCCCAGCCAATGGGAGCTGCGGGGGCAGCATTTGCGGACATGGCAGCGCACAGAGCCCCCTGGCCGTGCCTCCGCGTAGGAGTCGGAGGGGGAACATGCCACTGCTTTCAGGAGCTGGCTAAGGTAAGCGCCACCTAAATCCTGCACCCCAACCCCCTGCTCCAGCCCTGATCCCCTCCCACTCCCCAAACCCCTCAGCCCCAGCCTCCCCCCAGAGCCTGCACCCCCAGCTGAAGTCCTCACCCGGGGACCCTAATCCATTGCCTCAGCCTGGAACCCCCTCCCACACCCTGAACTTCTCATTTCTGGCCTCACCCCAGAGCCTGCATTCCCAACCAGAGCCCTCCCCGCCTCCCGCACCCCAACCTCCAGAGCCAGCCCAGTGAAAATGAGTGTGACGGAGCAGGGAGCGGGGCGGATTTGACCTGGGATTTGACCAACGGGGGCCGAGACCCCACCCCAGCTCCGAGTGCCCAGGGATATGTGGGGGGTGTTCCGGGGTGGTGGGGGTCTGGGCGAGTCCCAAGGGGGAGGATCTGGGGGGTCCCGGGCTGGGGTGGAGGGGCCAGGGCTGAGGGAGGGTCCGGGGAATGCCGGGGTGGAGGGGAGAGGGGAGGGACTGGGGGTCCCAGGGATATGGGGGGTGTCCCGGGAGGTCCCAGGGGTGAGGATCCAGGGGGTCCAGGGGCTGAGGGGGGGTCCCAGGGTGGAGGGTGGGGGTCCCGGGGTGGAGTGGAGGGACGAGGGATGGGGGCTCCCAGTGATATGGGGGGGGTGTCCCAGGGTGGGGGAGGGTCCCAGGGGTCCCGGGCCAGAGCTGAGGTTGGGGCGGGGGGGTCCCGGGGTGGAGTGGAGGGACGAGGTATGGGGGGTCCCAGGGATATGGGGGGGTGTCCCGGGGTGGGGGAGGGTCCTGGAGGGCTCCAGGGGGGAGGGTCCAGGGGTCTAGGGGCTGAGGGGGCATCCCGGGGGGGGAGGGACGTGGGGTCCCAGGGATACGGGGGGGTCCCGGGGTGGGGTCCAAGGGCGGGTGGAGGAGAGAGGTGCCGGGGGAGCCCAGGGGGGAGGGACCGGAGACTGAGTGGGGCACAGGCAGGGAAGATGGCCGTTGGGGACAGTCGGAGGCTCGGGGATGCAGAGCGCAGAGTCCAGGGGCAGGTCACTGACTGATCGCTCGGAGGTTCGTGTCACTGTTTGGTTCTGGTTTTATCGCTTTCAAGCCAAGAATCGTGCCTCCTCTCCGGGCCCCCGAGCTGCAAGTGCAGACGGAGCTGCACCGAGACGCCCCGCTCAGCCGCTCCCTTGTTTGATCTTTAGCTGCCTTTTACCTTGGTCGCCCAGCAAGGGCTCAAAGCCCTTTTCCTCTGGGTGCTTCACACACGACGACGTCCCTGCCTGCAGGTCCGGCTCACCAGAGAGCGGCCGGGGGCCGAGCCTCCGCGCCGGGTGAGCGTGGGAGCCCAGGAAATCCGTGGGGGAGCCGAGTGCACTGCCCTGCGGTCCCCAGGCCGTGCCCGTGCAGGAGGGAGAGATCTGAGTGGGGCACGCGGGGCTGCCAAGCACTGAAGGTGGGCAGGGAGCAAAGTCCCAGGGGTGTCAGATCCCCCTCCCCGTGCTCGCAGGGGTGGTAGAGAAGGGTCACACCGCTCCGTGTCTGTCAGGGCTTGACTGAGGAGCCCTGTGTGACGGTGCTGCCCGTTGGAGCCAGCTAAGGTCACTCAATCAGGGTGAACTGCAAACAAAACGGGGCAGACAAACCCCAAACGCTGGTGGATATTCCAATACTTAGATTTACCAACCAGCACAAAACAGCTTCTATAGTACCTCACTGGTTACTTAGAAGTCCAAACAACGCAGTTCCCTTAAAGTGCCCAGCCTCAGGCCTCCATCCAGACACACCTGTCAGATATAATGATGATTACTGAAAATCTTACTTCATCATATAAAAGAAAAGGTTCTTCCAATCCCAAAGAATCAGCCACATACCCAGGTCCAATTATAACTTAGATCTTACCCAAATACATGCTATAGTCAATTCTTATTAACTAAGCTAAAATTTATTTTAAAAGAAAAGAGAGAGAGTGTTGGTTAAAAGCAGGGCTGGCTCTAGGTTTTTTGCCGCCCCAAGCAAAAAAATTTTTGGCTGCCCCCCGTCCCAGCCCTGGGCTCCTCGCCGCACCCCCCTGCCGCCCCAGCCCTGGGCTCTCTCCCCCCCACCCCCGAACCCTCCTTCCGCCGCAGCCCTGGGTCACTGGTAACTCACTCCCAGGGCAGGTCATTCAGCAGGAATTTTAG
>NW_020696300.1:4296-5215 GCF_002925995.2 Terrapene triunguis | reverse complement strand
GCGGAGATGGCGGACGAGATGCTCTTCTGCAGGTCCTGGTTCTTGCCCACCGAGTCCTCCTCGTCGGAGGAAAACGAGGGCAGCGTCTCCAGGTTGCGTTTCAGCTCCTCGTCCAGCCGCTTGCAGGGGCTGGTGCAGCTCATGACCAGCCCCTCGCCCTCGGCCCCGTCCAGCGCCCCCGGCAGCAGGGGGGGCGCCAGGCCGAAGGGGGGCTGGGCCGCGGGGGGCCGGGGGGTCTTGGGGGGGCTGGCGGCGGCCGTGGGCAGCTGCTGCCGCTTGCCCGACTTGAGGAAGTCCAGGAAGGAGGCCATGAAGCCCGACTTCATCTCCGGCTGCTTCTCCTCCACCTCCCGGATCTTCGCCTTGATCTTCTCCCGCGTCTGGCTGCTGTCCAGCCCGGCCTCGGGGGGCACCGGCCCAGGGGGGGCCGGCTCTGCCGGGGCCCCCTCGCCGCCCTTGGGCACCGCCAGCTTGATCTGGGGGGAGAACGGGGCTCAGGGGCACTGCGGGGACGCCCCTTCTCCAGGCACCCTGCCCCCCGGGAGCCCTCGGCCGCCCCCAGGCCCCAACTCCCAGGAGACCTCGACACCCAGGGCCCACGGGCCCCAACCCCCAGGAGCCCCCCCCACATCCCTCAATAGATTAGCCTGGCTAGGAGCCACAGACCAGGCCCCCCCGGCCCCTCTCTCCCCAGCCAAAACCCCTCCCTCCCCAGCCAGGGCCCTGTCCCCAGAGTCCCTCCCTCCCTAGCCAGGGCCCCGCCCCCAGCCAAAGCCCCTCCCTCTCCAGCCAGGGCCCCACCCACAGCCCCTCCCTCCTCAACCAGGGCCCCGCCCCCAGCCAAAGCCCCTCCCTCCCCAGTCAGGGCCCCCCACCCACAGCCCCTCCCTCCCCAGCCAGGGCCCCGCCCCCACCCACA
>NW_020696300.1:0-4196 GCF_002925995.2 Terrapene triunguis | reverse complement strand
CAAAGCCCCTCCCTCCCCAGCCAGGGCCCCGCCCCTTCACAGACCCTCCCTCTAAAGCCAGGGCCCCACCCCCAGCCCCTCGCTCCCCAGCCAGGGCCCCGCCCTCCCCGTTACCTTGAGCGGCTTGAGGGGCTCGGCACCGGCCCCTCCTTCGCCCCCCTCCTCGCCCCCCTTCTTGCCCCGCCCCCGCCCCCTACCCCGGGGCTTCTTGGCGCCGTCGGGGGGCAGGACGCCGTGGGGCTCGGCCAGGGGCCGGATGCGGGGCCGGCCGCGGGGCCGGGGGGGCCCGTCCCGCTTGGGCTTGGTGGGCTTGCGTCCCCGCTTCTTGGGGCCGTCGGCGGCGCTGTGGCGGGGGCAGAAGTCAATGTCGCCCATGGGGCTGAGGCTGGGCCGGGCCCGGCAGCTGGAGATGAGGTCGGGCAGCAGGTCGGGCAGGCGCCGGCTGTTGAGGCGGATGTCGGCCGGCACGTCGGCCTTGTCCTCGTCGTCCTGGAACTCGTATTCCTGGGCGTAGGCCTTCTTGGGGGGCTGGAACGGGGGGTCCCGCTTCTTGAGCAGGTGGAAGGAGGTGGTCTTTAGCAGCTTCTTGGGCTTGGAGGAGCAGAAGATGGGCGAGGTGAGGCCCGGCTTGGCCGCCCCCTCCGGCCCGCCGTGGCCCGCCTGGATCAGCCCCAGCGGCTCGGCGTTGACGGTGGAGGGCAGCTCGTGCTTGACCGGCTCCATGGCCAGGTGGGAGCCGTCCCCGCCCTCGCCGGGGCAGTAGCCCTGGTAGCCCTGGCCGGCCGGCAGCATGTCGTAGCCGCCGGCCCCCCCCTTCAGGCCCTCGGCCCGCTCCAGGCTGGGGGGCTCGTCCTCCCCGCAGCCCGGCTTGGGGAAGTCGTCGGGGCCGCACGCCCCCGGCCCGAACATGTCCTCCATGCCGGGGAAGAAGCTGCGGTCCTCGTCCTGCAGCAGCGAGTCGGGGAAGCAGATGGAGGTGAGGGGCACGAAGCGCTGCTTGGAGCCCTGTGGGCTGGGGCTCTCAAACTGGTCCTTGGCCTCCAGCCGGGCCTGGGGCACCTGCTGGGAGGAGTCGGGCTCCAGGCCAGCCCCGCCCTGGCCCAGGTGGGACTCCAGGCTCAGGTCGGGCTCCAGGAAGTCCTGGATCTCCTGGGACTGGCCCAGCACCTCCATGTTCTCAGCCTGCAGCTGGCCCTGGAGCTGGGGCGACTGCTGGGGGTCCAGGCCCTGCGAGCGGACGTGGGCTTGGTGCAGGTGAGCTTCCAGAGCCTGCAGCTGGAGCTGGGGCGAGGGGGGCTCGGCCGGGTGCAGGCGCTGCGGCTCCAGCAGGTGCACCTTGGCCCGGGAATGCAGCTGGCTCTGGGTGTGCGTCAGCACCGACTGCAGGAGCTGGGACTGTTGCTGCTGCTGCTGCTGCTGGGGGGGCAGGGAGAGCTGGGGCAGGTCGGGGGACGAGTCCAGCAGCAGCGGCGCCCCCTGCTGGCCGGGCAGCAGCTCCATGGGCGGGGGCTCGCCCACCATGCGGTGGGGCTGGGGGCCGTGCTCGGGGGTCTTCTGCAGGTAGGAGTGGGCCTGGCCCAGGTCCTTGGCCCCGGCTTGCAGGTGCTCCACCGACTTCTTCATGTCCTGGGCGTAGCTCTCCATGGAGCCGGCCTGGTGGCTGTAATGCACCACGGAGGTGGCGAGCGCTTCTGGGGTGGAGCGGGCGTGGGGCCGCTCCCCTTTCTTCTTCTCCTTCAGGCCCTGCAGAGACAGCTCCAGGCCCTGGCTGTCCAGGTTGGAGTTGGTGCGGATGACGCTCTGCAGGTGGTAGCGCTCCTCGGACTTGCTGAGCCCCCCGTAGGCCAGCCCCTTGGCCCCCCGCTCCTCGCACTGCACCAGCCCCTCGGCCGGCCCCCGGGGGGGCGGCGTCTGGGACTGCAACAGGTGCTGAATGAGGAAATCCTCGTCCTCCGCCCGCTCGGCCGCCAGCAGGTCCGACTCGGCCTTGGCCTTGCCGTAGGAGGCCGCTCGCTCCACGCCCGGGTAGCTCTGCCCGTGCGCCGGCTGCATGAAGGAAGGCGACAGCACCGACGTCAGGTACTTCTGGGACTGGCCGGGCGAGTTCACGCTCTGGGGCCGGGCGGCCGTGGGCGACTGCAGGGGCCGGCCGATCTGCGAGGGGCTGGAGTCGGGGAGGCTCTGCCCGTGGGCGTAGCCGATGGGCTGCGGGTGGCTGGGCATGGCGGGCGAGTGGCCGGTACTGTAGCTCAGCGAGGGGCTGGCGGTGGGCATGCCCTGGGAGTGGGCCGGCCCGTAGCTGGGCGTCTGGCTCACCGAGACGTGAGGCTCGGCCTGGACGCTGTAACCCACCGTCGACAGCCCCTGCAGTTGCTCCGGAGAGTAGGCCTGGCTCTGACTCACGCAGGGCTGCAGCCCCTGCCCGGCCTGCCCGCCCGGCTGGGCCTGCCCCGGGCCGTAGCTCTGGGCCTTGCTGACACTGGTCAGGTCCTGCGCCTGGCTGCCGCTGAACTGGGAGGCCTGGCTGACAGAGGAGAGGCTCTGGGGCTGGCTGACGGCGTAGCTCTGGGGCTGGCTCATGGACAGCAGGCTCTGGGGCTGGCCGGGCGAGTAGGCCTGGGACTGGCTGGCGATGACCGAGCTGGGCTTGGCGACGGAGACGGAGAAGCTGCTTTGGCACTTGGGGGTGGCGGTGGAGCGGGGGGTCTGGCGGGAGGCCGAGTAGCTCTTGGATTTGGAGGAGGAGCCGGCCGCCGCGCCCGAGTAGCCGGGCGACTGGATGATGGGCCGGTAGCTCTGCCCGGGCTCCTGGCGGGGGGCCTGCGGCGGCTTCTGGGAGCCCTCGGAGCCGGCGGGCGAGGGCTCGCCCAGCGGGCTGCAGGAGAGGCCGGCGCGGTGGGACATCTGCTGGTAGCTGCCCCCACAGCTCAGGTAGTGCTGCAGGGAGTGGGCGGCGGGCAACTGCGGCTGGGCGCTGGAGGGGCGCTGGTAGTGCTTGATGACGCTGTCCTGCCGGGGGATGGCCCGCTCCATGGAGGCGGCGGGCGAGCTGGAGAAGACGGAGGCGTTGTACAGCTGCGAGGACTGGTCCGAGGGCCCCAGGGAGGACGAAAGCAGGTTGAACTGGGAGGGCAGGTGGCGGGAGGCCGACTCCTGGGCACTGCGGTAGGCCGAGCTCTGGGAGGGCAGGCCGGTGCCCAGCACGGCGCTGCCCAGCCGGTCGAAGCTGAGGGAGGAGGGGACGCTGGCCTGGGAGGATTTGATGTGCAGCAGCGGGTCGTGCGGGGACAGGAGCCCGTTGGAGCTGGGGCTGAAGGCCGCGTCCTGCAGGCTGAGCGAGGAGCTGACCGGGAAGCTGCGCCCGCTGAAGGAGGCCGGGTGCTGGTAGGCCGACAGCGCCGAGGACGACGGGAAGGTGCCCGAGCCGGGGATGGCGCTCGAGAGGAAGATATCAGTCGGGGCCGGAGTGTGCATGGCTGGGGGGGAACGGAGGGGTCAGAGACGGGAGCGCCACCCGCCTGCCCCCACAGCCCCCGCCCGGGACAGGCCCCCTTGGGGAGATCTGGGTCCTACAGCGGGGCTGGGGATGGGGCTTGAAGCCAGTCCAAGCCCAGCTGGGGTGGGGCTTGAACAGAGGGCGGGGCTAAGGGGGGCAGCCCGGGCCTGGCTGGGGGGCGGGGCTAAGGGGGGCAGTCCGGGCCTGGCCGGGGGGCGGGGCTAAGGGGGGCAGCCCGGCCGGGGGGCGGGGCTAAGGCCTACAGTGGGGCATGCCCCGACCCTGCTGGAATGTCCTTGTACAGGCCCGCCCCCTGGGGGGGTCTCTCCCCACCCCCACGTACCTGTCTGCCAGGTGGGGGTGCGGAACTGAGAGAGCAGCGAGGAGGCCGAGGGGCCGGGCTGGGGGCCCCGCGACTCCAGCGCCGAGATGAGGTTCATGACGGAGGCATCGGGGTTGGCGCTGCTGGCATGATGGAGTCCCGAATCGAAGAGCCCCGACAGACCTGGGGGGGAGAGAGACAGTGAGGGGGGCACAGACAGACGGGGGCAGGGCAGATGGACAGGCGGGGGCAGGGCGGACAGACAGATGGGGGCAGGGCAGATGGACAAACAGGGGCAGGGCAGACGGGGGCAGAGACAGGGGAGACGGGACAGACAGACGGGGGCAAGGCAGACGGGGGCAGGGCAGACAGACAGAC
>NW_020696299.1:7187-7581 GCF_002925995.2 Terrapene triunguis | reverse complement strand
CGCTGAGGGAGGTGCCGGGCTCCTCCCTGTGGGGTGAGCTGCCCCCTGGCAGGCTCCCAACCCGAACCCCTCCTGCCACTGGCTGGCGCCCTGAAGCGGGAGCTGTGAGCTCCCTTCTCATTTCCTGGGGGAATTAACGAGGATCCTGGAGTACCCCTGGGCTTTGTTACCCACAGACCTGCCTCCTCCCCCGAGATTAACCCTGTGCTCACCTGGATCTGCCCAGGACGGGGCTTTGGGGTTGAGACCTGGGGGGCACCCTGGGCTCTCTCAGCCCACAGAAAGCCCCGTCCTGGGCAGATGCTGCTCGGGCTGCTGGGGATGTCGCCTCCTCTTTGTCCAAATGCAGCCCACACAGGAGGGATTCCCTGTGGGATCAGAGTGGGGGGGGGGG
>NW_020696299.1:6794-7087 GCF_002925995.2 Terrapene triunguis | reverse complement strand
GGCCACTGTCCCCCTCGGGTGGGGATCAGAGTGGGGGGCACTGTCCCTCTGGCAGGGATCAGAGTGGGGGCCACTGTCCCCCTCGGGTGGGGATCAGAGTGGGGGGCACTGTCCCCCTGGCAGGGATCAGAGTGGGGGCCACTGTCCCCCTCAGGAGGGGATCAGAGTGGGGGGCACTGTCCCCCTGGCAGGGATCAGAGTGGGGGGCGCTGTCCCCCTCGGGTGGGGATCAGAGTGGGGGGTGCAGTCCCCCTCGGGTGGGGATCAGAGTGGGGGGCGCTGTCCCCCTGGCA
>NW_020696299.1:0-6784 GCF_002925995.2 Terrapene triunguis | reverse complement strand
TGGGGATCAGAGTGGGGGGCGCTGTCCCCCTGGCAGGGATCAGAGTGAGGGGCTGTCCCCTGTTGGGCACATGCAGCCTCTCCCCCTGTCCCTGGACCCGCTGCCGGCTCCGTGACGCTGGGTCTGTTTGCAGAAGATGGACCGGAATAAGGACGGGGTGGTCACGATCGAGGAGTTCATCGAGTCGTGTCAGAAGGTAAAGTCACAGCTCACTCCTGGGCCAGGCCCTTCTCCCGCTCGGCTCCTCACCCCGCAGTGCCCCTGCCCCTGCCCTGAGCCTCCTGGGCACTGCTGCCCAGCTGCTCCTCCCAGAGCTGAGAAGCTAAGCGCGGCCGGGCAGGACCCGTGCTTGGATGAGAGACCTCTGAGGGGCCCCAGGACTGTGTGGGAAGTGCGGCAGGGCCCGGTGCACTCCCCTAAGAGCCAGTAGCCTGGCGTAGTGCCAGTGGGCGCAGGGCCAAATGTCACCTTTCCAACGAGACGTACAGCCGGGGGCGCCCTCTCTTCTCAGCCTTTAAAGGCCCCCAGCGCTTTGCCCACAAGCCTTGGCCTTAGCCGCAGCATGCCAGCTTGGTGCTCTGGGGGGTGCCAGGACAGCTCGGTGAGTGGGGACCCTCTGCCTGGGGGGCACTGGACCCTAGACACGGGTTTTGCTGTCGGAGTCGAGGTCCCAGCAGACCCACTGAGCGCGGGTTCGAGTTTGGGGTGCAGGGTGCGGTTGGGGGGAGAGCCAGGCCAGCGGGTGCATCTCCTCCTCCACCCCTGCAGGACGAGAACATCATGAGATCCATGCAGCTCTTCGACAACGTAATCTAGCCTCCGCCCGGCCCCGCCACCGGGCCAAGCTCCTGCTTCTCTCTCGTCTCTTCCCCCGAGACCCTCCCGTCCTGGCTGCCAGCCCCCCTGAAACGGGCTTGACGGCGCCGCAGGGGAAGGATTTCGTCTCCGGGAGACACGGTGGCGGCACCTCCGATGAAGGGACCTTCCCTTGCCATGGGGCAGCTGCTCCTGGGGGCGGCGCGTGGGCACAGCCTGGCAGAAGGCAAGCGCTGTCCCAGGGCATCTGGGCCCAAACGGACCTTCCTACGCCCATAGCGGGGAAGCGGAGCTGCCTGGCTCCGGACAGCACCCACCCCGTCCTGCTAGGCATCCACCGCACAGCAAGCAGCTCCCGCACCCCGGTTCTCAGTGACCCCCGCTCTGGAGGGTTCAGAGCTGGCTCCCTTCCCTCCCTCGTCTCTGGCCCCAGCTCCAGGACGCCATCTGGATGGCCTGCGCATGGGTTCCTCCGCAGCTCCAGCCATTGCCAGCAGGGGGCGGCATGTGTCCCACACCCACCGGTTCCAGGTGCTTTCGTCAAACCTGGGCCAGTCCCCGTCCCCGTCCATCACGGGGGCCGTCATCCCGCCCGCGGCGCTGGGGCAGGGAGATGCCCTCTGCTGCTTCCGCCTTCTCCGAGGGGGGGTGGGCAGAGGGGCGGTGCCCGGATCCCCTGGAAGAGGCAGGCAGGCTGGGCGCGTCCCTGAGCGCTCACGGGGTGGTGGCCTGCGTTAGGCGTCGGGAGCAGGAGGCTGGGCTGGGCTTGGCCAGCGACAGGGGAATGAGGTGGCCCCGAGAGCCCGGGGCGGTGAGTGGCTGGGGAATGGGCCGGGAAGCCTTTCACCACGAGGCCTCCGTCCCATCGGGAGCGCTGGGGCAGTGACTGTCGGGGCTGAGCCAGGAGACGCCGGTCTTGCACCACGTCCCGGCCACTCAGTGGGCCCCACGGCTCGTGGCAGAGGGGCTTGGCTGGGAGGGCAGGTTAGTGTGGCGGGCACCGAGCACAGATGAACTGTGGGGCAGCTTGCCCAGCCTCTCCGGGATGGCTGGGGGCAGAGGGGGCATCAGGCACCAGGAATCCAGCTGGCACTTTGTGCCTGGGTGAAACGTTTCCCTTAAATCATCTAACGGAGGGGCCCGGCCCGGCCCGGCCCAGGTTATCCCCAGGGGTATCACCGGTAGTGTGGGGGGGTGTATTGGAGAAGCAGAGAGTCCAGTCATGGCCAGCCTCTTTGACCGGCTCTTCAGTTCCTTGCGCTCTGTTGCTCCCGGGCCCTGCTCTCTGCTGGATCCAGGCACAACCGGCTTCTTTCCTGCCTGCGGCTCCCCACTGCCACTTCGCTCTGGTCAGTCGCAGTGGGCGGCATGCGGCAGGGCCAGTGGGTGGCTCTGGGGCCTCCCCCGCCCAGCTGCTGAGATCTCACCCCCCCAGCCCTGCGCAAAGTGGGGCCAAGGCTGCACCCCAGATGGAGGAAGGGGCTAGGAGCCCAGAGGGTGTCGCTCAGGCAGCTGCTGGGGGCCCCTGTGTGCAGGCCGATGCGGGCGGGTGATGGGAGCCAGGGGGCTGCACAGAGGGTCCCAGAGAAGCCCAGAAGTGAGACGCTGCCATGAGCTAGGCAGACGATCGGGTTCGCGCTGGTTGAGGGGGAAGAGCTCGGCAGCCAGCCAGCCGTCTGCCTCGGGCTGACATGGGGCAGGACAGGCTGGGAGGCAGAGAGAGCCACGGGGCTTGTGCATGGCCAGTGCTTGCCCTTCCTAAGCATCACAGCCCAGCCAGCGCCGCCAGCGCCGCCAGGGACAGCCTGGCAGCCTGGTCCCTGGGGTCCCTCTGATGACAGGAGGTGTCACTCCCTAGCGCCCCCGAGGGGCAGCACAGCCGTCCCCGAGGATATTTTATCACCAGCAGTGGCCAGTGTCCTGGGGCTTCAGAGGAAGATGTGGCCCCATCTCCTGCCCTGCACATGGGGCAGGTGCCTCCGGACCCCGGCTGC
The DNA here is from genome assembly GCF_002925995.2 of Terrapene triunguis. NCBI lineage: Eukaryota > Metazoa > Chordata > Testudines > Emydidae > Terrapene > Terrapene triunguis. The sequence goes on along the minus strand of NW_020696299.1, from coordinate 3,974 downwards.
AGATTAGCTCCAGCCCTGGCTCTGAGATGCCACAGCCGCTGTAATGCTCTCTGCAGACGCGGTTCCTGGTCACAGCGATGGCCTTGTTGGAGCCGTGCTGAGCCAGCTGCCATTACAATCTCCTGCAGCGGCAAGTTCCACAAGTCAATTGCATGTTGCACCAAGGCACTTCCCAGGCTCTGTCCCCCTGTCCCTCAGGCTGGGGCCTGCTCCCCATTCCTGATAGCTGAGTGGAGCTGTTCATCTGGGCAGGGAGGCGGGCTCCACGTGCTCCTAGCCTGGCAGGCCTCGGCAGTGGTGGGAGCGGTGGGTTGAGCGCTGCTGTCAGGGCTGAGGGGGTGCGGCACAAGGCAGATCCAGAGGCAGCCTGGGGAATCTCCCCGGGGAAGCAGCTCCGTGACCAGGGCCCATCAGCTGGGAAAGACGGGTCTGCCGGAGCCCAGGGCAGCAGACGGCCCTGGCCAGCCATCACCACTGGCTTTGTAGGATCATTCCCTGCCAAGTCTGCATGGCTCTCGGCCTGTCCTGCTCTCAGCCTGGGTATGGGAAGGGGAGCACTGGGCCCTGTGCCGCTAGAGCTCAGGTGGTGCATGGGGGCAGACAACCCACCCAGCCCGGCTGCCCAAGCTGCAGCCTCTTCGTCAGGGAGCGGTAGCCGAGGGCTGGGCTGGAGCCATCTTAGCAGCACCCAAGCGGGGGCAGGCGGGAGGGCTTGTGGGGGCCGCTGCTGATTAGCAAAGGAAACGCTCCGGGCTGGAGCCGCCCTTTGCATGGGTCCCTGTCCCTAGATGGGGACAAACTAGGAGGCTGGCGCCAGCCTCTGCCCCACTGGTCGCTGGTGCTCAAGCCCCGCATGCTCTAGGCCCGGGGCAGGACCGTTCCCCTGTGTCCCCTTCAGGGCTTTCTGCAGGCTGGGGAGCCGGGGCTCCCTCCCATGCCCCGCGAGCCGTTCCCCAGCAGGGTCCGGCTCCTGGACCATGGCCGACAATGCTCCCTCATCCTCCTGCCCCAGAGATCTCGCTGTCCGGACGGGTTTTTAATGTTCCTTCGTTCCATCCCCCTGGCCCTGCCCCAGGGCCCAGCTCTCCCCCCCACCCCAGAGCCCCGGCACCCCCCCCACACACATTCCCACGCCTCTAGCCTAAGCGAGGGCCCCTTTGTGGATGGGGCTGAGCCTCACTCTCATCCAGACAGCCCCGCCCCCTTCCACCTGGTGGGGCTGGGGTCGCTCTGGGTTGGAGGGGAGCATTGTCCTTTCGGCTGCCCTCTTGCTCCTCTCCTGCCCCGTGCGACAGCGTTCAGCGCCAGTGCCCTGCCCCGCCCCTGGCCGCATGGCGTGTGCCCCACACCGGGGCGCTGGGCCCCACTAGCTGCTTTGCATTTTCAACTCTGTATATTTTGTATAATAACAATGATCAAAAGTACAATAAAATCCAACCACAGTCGCTATGCACCACCCTGCTGTGTCTGGGCATCTGTGGGGTGGGGGGGGGCAGGGGGCCCAGCCATAGAGTGCTACCTGGAGGGGGGGTCCCGGCTAGGACCTGGCGGGACAGGGGTTGGTTGGGGGGTGTGCTCTGGGGGTGGGTGCGGGGCTCGGCACACCACCCCGGGCAGCGCTCCTGCCTTCCAAGACCCCTCTCCAGCGCTGGGGCTGCCAGGGGTGCTGCAGGGCGGGTGCCCACCCATGTGCACTGCTGGAGGTGTTGGGCCCACGCGGGCATGTGCAGGGGCTTCACGGGGGGAGACACTGCAGGTGCCCACGGTGCGATGGTGACGCCTGGCTGGGGGCATTGGAAAGGCCCTTGATTCACCCGTGCGCAGGGAACAAGTCTAACCTACCGGGTGCCCCCACCCTGGGGCCCGAGCCACGCAGGGCTGAGTCCGTCCCAGCCCCAGCTGAGGCCACTTGGAGCTGCGGCTCCAGCTGTAGCAGCTCATGCTTGCCGTAGTGAAGGGCCCCGATTCGATCCTGGGGGTGGCCACGGGGCTGTGTGGGGGAGGACCAAAGGGGCAGTTTATGCAGGGCCCCCCAAAATGGCGGAAGGGTGCGTGAGTGGTGTCGTGACGTGGCGCATGGCGTCGTGGCACCATCAGCGCCGGGAGCTGCCATCACTAGTGCAGGGAAGGACTCGCCCACCTCAGGTGCCCGTCGCCCCACTGGCATCGTTGTGTTGGCCTGAGGCGACCCATCAGGCCGAGCACCGGGAAGTAGGGATGGCATCTGGGGGGTAGGGGGGCCCAGAGCTCAGGGAGAGGCAGGACTGGGCGCAGCCCCCTGGCTACATGTGGGACACAGCCCCCTAGCCCTGGCGGGGGGGAGGGCAGCAACCCCACAGGCCTGGGCCCTCTTTGACCCCTGCCCCCTTCTTACACGATTTTGTTTACTCTGCACTGTAGGTTTTTGGAAGGGGGGGTGGCCTTAGGGTCAGGTTTTGCCCCAGCCCCCCCAGAACCTCTGGGCAGCCATCAGCCCTGCATCCCCATGAGCTGGTGGGAGGTTCAGCGCCTGGGGCAGCCACCTGACACCAGCGCTTACCGCACCCCCGCCGGGAGCGCCTGGCTCAGGCGGGACGGGTTAAAATTCCCGCTCCAAGCTGGGTCTCATTCGCTGGAAACCCCAGAGGAGGGGCTGTGGCCTGCGATATGCAGGAGGGCAGACTGGCTGAGATGCTGACGCTAAGATGGCGGCTGGACCATGTGTCCAGTTCTGGTCCCCCAGGTTCAAAAGAGCTGAATTCTACCGGGCGCAGGCGCAGAGCCGGGCCGCGAGGCTGAGCGGGGCCATGCAGCGCTGTGCTTACACGCGGAGGCTAAGGGAACATCTCTGCTGCCAGGGAGCGGGGGCATGCTCAGTTCAAGGCCACATGCCCGCAGCACCACTTCAGCGTGAGCACTAAAACCAGCATCTGGCATGGCAGGAGGAGGCAGCCAGCCGTGAGCGTCTGGCGGCTTGGCCGGGCTCGTCCTTGCACCACGGCCGCAACGCTACAGGGATGGCTGCAGCACTGGGACTGCCACGGCCAGCGCCCAGCATCGCTGCACCAGAGCAGAGTTTGGCTTGTTCTGAACGGCCGAGCGGGCCCCGCTTGCGCGTTCGAAATCCGACGGCGGGGAGGCGCTGCTGAAGCTAAGGGACAATGTCGGCCCCACAACGAACGGGGATAAACCGGCTGTGAGCAATTCAGGCTGGAGCGGAGCAGCAGGCTTCTAATCACTGGAGGGGTGAGGGGCTGGAACAGCCTCCCCCTGGGAGCAGTGGGGCAAACACCCGAACTAGCTTTAAGATGGCGCTTGTGATGTCTAGGAAGGGGCTGCTCCGACGGGGTTGCTGCGATAGGGGCTGGGCTCCATGACCCAGGAGGGTCCGGGACGGGGACCGTCTATGGCCCATGTTCTCATGTCCCAGGTGCACTGGGGGGGCTGGAACATTTTTTATAGTGAGGGTGCTGAGAGCCATTGAACCAAACTCTAAACCCTGTATATAAAGGAAACCACTTCAAGTCAGGGGGTGCTGCAGCCCCCTGCACTCCTAGTTCCAGCACCTATCCAGGCGCATACTGGCAAACAAGCGTTCCTGCTCAGCAGATTCCCGGGCTGATCGCTGGGCCTTGCTAGTCCTGTCAGCAGGGCGAGGGCAGCCTCCCAGCAGCCTGACCCCCCCCCCACATCCTGGGCCTGTGAACCCCCCAAGGGGATGGATTTGGGGGGGACAGACAGGGAGCTGGTCTCTGGTTTTTCCAAAGGCCTGTGCAGAGATCGGGAGGGGGCAGACAGGTCAGGCCCAGCCAGGAGCCGGTGTGAGGGGGAAGGGAGCATGCAGGATGCACATCTGGGGGTGGGGGGGCGGCAGCGCCTGGGGCGCACAGGCCAGGGGACTGGGGAGCCGTCCCGGCAGCATGGAAGTGGGTTAGATGGGGGTGGGGGTGGCTTTCCGCTCATCTCTCCCCTGCCCCCTGGAGCTCCAGCTGGGC
>NW_020696298.1:2659-3049 GCF_002925995.2 Terrapene triunguis | reverse complement strand
GGCCCCCATAACCTGTAAAACCTTGGCCCATGATTGTAGGGCCCCATCTTTCAGGTCCCCAGAAACCTCTTGAGAACAACTGTTAAAAATAGGAAATTCTGCAACATTTTAGCAACTAAATGTTAGTTTAAGTCCAAATCAGCTTAACCTTGCATGACAACTGTGGTACTCCTACAAAATCTTATTTGTTGTGTGTGCTTAAGAAGGTCCTGACCTCAGTGACTTTTATTGTTTGATGGCTATTGCAGCATCAAACTTGGGCCTCATCTTCTTTGTCAATGTACCCAATTATTGTAATGGTAATGGTTTTATAATTGTTTGGTTTGTTTGCAACAGATCACCTGTGCCCTACAATAACAACAACTGCTGTAATAATCATAAATAAAGGGG